>NC_091185.1:43209615-43287115 GCF_040958095.1 Procambarus clarkii | reverse complement strand
CCCCTGAACCACGACATGCTGCAAAAAACTATTCAGTCTTGAACATTACTGTGGCCTCTACGGATTCTGTGTAAGCAAAGTGTTGCTTTCTCTTTTGTCTCTTTATTTTCGACTCTGTCTCTTTGCCTTCAGGCCTTATGCAGTATTCTATATTTCTGTTACCTTGAGAGGTAGTCTTATCTACTCGACCTTTACGTGAGAATTTATCCTTACTTGTAACTCCATAATTGCTCATAACTCCTTCTTTTATTTGACTTGATAAGAGTCCACGATGGACCGAAACGTCGTCATGACCTGATCATGATCCAGGACGGACCGAAACGTCACCATTTAGGAATAAGGGAAGCCCCCGAGGGAATGATTGATGACAGTGTACTGATGTTTGAGTACCTGGCCGAAGTAGTGTTAAGGTATTCAAGGAATGGCCCAGAAAACAAAAAGTCGGAATTCCGAAAGGAAAACTATGAGGAGATGAGGAAACTCCTAAATGATATAGCTTGGGAAATAGAGCTCAGAGGAATGAGGGCTCAAGACATGATGGAGTACATCACACAGACGTGTAAGGAGGCAGCACACAAGTTTGTCCCAGTCCAAAAGAAAAAAAAACATTAACTGCAAAGAATCCCATGGTTTAATCAGTGATGTAAGCTATCTAAGCAACTAAATACATGGACGTGGAGAAACTATAGAAATAACAGATTACTTGAGAGCAGAGAAAGATACCAGAGTGCCAGGAATGAATACATCAGGGTGAGAAGAGAGGCAGAGCGACATTACGAAAGTGACATAGTGAGCAAGGCAAAGACTCAACCTAAATTGCTGCACGGCCACATCAGGAGAAAAAAATCAGTGAAGGAAATGGTAATGAAACTGAGGATAAGGAGGCAGACAAATTCACTACAAACGACAAGGACATGAGCGAGAAACTCAATAAGAAATTCCAGGAGGGCTTCACAGTAGAGCAAGGAGAAGTCCCAGAGATAAGAAAGGGAATATCTAACCAGACACCACGAGAGGAGTTTGTGATTACCAGTGGGGAGGTGAGGAAGCATCTGCTAGAGTTGGATGTGACAAAGGCTATAGGCCCGGATAAAATCTCCCCGTGGACACTAAAGGAAGGAGCAGAAGCTCTGTCTGCTATTCTCCATGGTGTACAACAATTCACAAGTAACAGGTGAACTGCCAAAATTTTTAAAGACGGCTAATGTAGTCCCAATATACAAGAAGGGAGATAAACAGGAGTCACTAAACTACAGTCCAGTGTCCCTAACTTGCACACCATGCAAGATGGTGGAGAACATTGTGCGAAAAAATCAATTGGAACATCTGGAGCGAAAGAACTTTATAACACAACATCAGTATGGGTTTAGGGACAGCAAATCATGCCTCACAAGATTAATTAATTTCTATGACCAGGCAACACAAATCAGTCAAGATTGAGACGAGTATTGACTGATATATATATGATATATATGACAGTGTCAGACCACTCCTTCTGAAGATGTATTAATATATGAAAGTACTTAATTAAGGAAATTCCTGTTTAAATTTTCCTCCGTGGTCTGACACTGTCACATTTTTAATCACGTGTTTATTTTCGTGATATACAAACATATGATATATATATATATATATATTTATATATATATATATATATATATATATATATATATATACATATATATATATATATATGTATATATATATATATATATATATAAATATATATAAACTGATATATATGTCAGTTTATGACTAAACTGATATATATATATATCAGTTTAGTCGATTAAGACGACTGCATATTTTTGGATTGCCAGAAAGCCTTTGACACAATACCACATAAGAGACTAGTGCACAAGCTGGAGATGCAGACGGGAGTGAAAGGGACGGTACTCCGTTGGATAAGGGAGTACCTAAGCAAAAGAAGAGAGCGAGTGAGGGGGGAGGTCTCGGAGTGGCAAGGCGTCACCAGTGGAGTCCCGCAGGGATCTGTCCGTGGATCAATACTGTTTCTGATATATGTAAAGGATCTCCCTGAGGAAATAGACTCGTTCCTCTCAATGTTTCTGATGATGCAAAACTTATGAGGAGGATTAAGACAGAAGAAGAAGATAGTATAAGGATACAAGATGACCTAATCAAACTCAGGGAATGGTCTAACAAATGGCTACTTAAGTTCAACCTTTCAAGGTGATGAAACTAGAGGGAGGGTAATACGAGGCCAGACACTGGATACCGAATGGGAGATGAAGTCCTTCACGAAACGGAAAGAGAGAAAGATCTAGGAGTTGATATCACGCCAAACCTGTCTCCTGAAGCTCACATCAAAAGAATAACATCAGCGGCGTATACGAGGCTGACCAACATCAGAATTGCCTTCAGAAATCTGTGTAAGGAATCTTTCAAAACTTTGTATACCACACATGAAAGTCCAATCCTGGACTATGCGGCCCCAGCATGGAGCCCATATCAAGCACAAGATGAAGCTGGAAAAAGTTCAGAGGTATGCCACTAGGCTAGTCCCAGAACTAGGAGCACGAGTTACGAGGAAAAGCAGCGTGATCTGCAACTCACGTCATTGGAAGACAGATGAACCCGGGTAAACATGATCACCACATACAAAATTCTCAAGAGAAGTAACAGGGTAGACAAGGATGGATTATTCAACACGGAGGGGAGGGGGTATGCGAACAAGGGAACTCAGGTTGAAACTGAGTACCCAAATGAGCCACAGAGACATTAGAAAGACCTTTTTTCATTGTTAGAGTAGAAAGTAAATGGAATGCACTAGCACAATCCCCGTATGCACAACTAGGTGAGTACAACTAAGTACACAAACCAGAGAAATTATACACGATCCAACCTTTGATCTTTCCTGGGAGCAGAGAAGCCGGTGACGCACCAGAGAGCAAATCTCCATCCGGCGCCAGATTATCCCTAAAACACAATATTTTACTAAAGTTCCCGTTTCAGCCAATATTAATTAATTCATTTGAAAATTTTCGAAGTTTAGTATTTTGACCATTGTTGCCACGGGGTGCTCCCTCCTGCTGAGGTGCCCCACCAACCTCTTGGTGTTACAATGTGTTCCTCAGTGTGGACACATTGCTCAGTGTGGACACATTACTCAGAGCGGACACATTACTCAGTGTGGACACATTACTCAGAGCGGACACATTACTCAGAGCGGACACATTACTCAGTGTGGACACATTACTCAGTGCTGACACATTACTCAGTGTGGACACATTGCTCAGTGTGGACACATTACTCAGAGCGGACACATTACTCAGTGTGGACACATTACTCAGTGTGGACACATTACTCAGTGTGGACACATTACTCAGTGTGGACACATTACTCAGAGCGGACACATTACTCAGTGTGGACACATTACTCAGTGTGGACACATTACTCAGAGCGGACACATTACTCAGTGTGGACACATTACTCAGAGCGGACACATTACTCAGTGTGGACACATTGCTCAGTGCTGACACATTAGGACCCCGTGTGATGAAGGTCAGCATTCTAACGAGGCTTCTTTCCTTGTCATTCTAACATATGTCGGATGAACTAATTAATTCTCATGAACGATACTATCATGTATATTTTATTTGTGAATTCTCAGAGATTTGATTGCAGCAAGTCAGGAGAAAAAGAATGGTGTTCCATACTTTATATTTCATGTAATCTAATGCAAAATACATTTTTTATTTCTAGGGATTAGCGTCACGTGTTGGAATAAATTATAATTTTTTAAACAAATTGAGCAGAACTTAATTTATTGTGTCCAGCATTATTTGTTCGCAGATATTTGGCGGTGTATTAGTAATAGATTAGTGGAATTAATATAAAATAATAAATTCAAAATGTTATTTAAGTTGTTTTTATAATTCATTTTAACTTGATATAAATTAAATGCAAAATCGGATCTAATTGATATAACCATAGCATAATACAATATATTAAAATACGCTCAAAATTTTTCATGTACGAAATCTGAGCTGGAAGATTAGAAGGCAAAGTAGTGGCTTTTCCAGTCCTCTTACTCTCTCTCTCTCTCTCTACTTGTCTCACTTCCTTTCTTTTATTCCCCTTCTGTTTCTGTCTCACGTTCTATTGCTATGTTTTCATAGTTGTAATTACTCTTTCTTCTCCTGTAAACATTGATACATCAATAAAACTGTGCTGGCAAGGGACTGAATCTGCATATACAGAGGCAACCCATCCTCCGAATTGACAGTACGTTTTAATATTAAGTGTAATAAGTATATTTCCTGACTGTCACACATAGTATATAATAGCACTTATGGGGCTGTTACATTTACCTCCCCATTTTTGGAGGACGGTCTGACAGAGCAGATAGCAGTGCTGCGTGTGTCTGCGCCGCCTTGGGCCTGTCTTAGCAGCTCAATCATCAATCTGATGAGTTTCCCATCCATCTAGTGAGTATCACAATACATGAAGGTTTCCACTGGGTCTTTACGTGATATTTCCTGCTTTGAAACCTTTCTCAGGCAACCCGTCCTCAAGCCAGGCTCGTTAAAGCAGCGGCTTTTCCCCAAGATGCTTACATAGATTTTAAAGCATTTTATTATATATAAGTTTGTTCTTATTTATTCTTTAATATCACTATATGTTAAAGTTTTGTGTATAGTTAGGTATAAGTAAGGTTAGGTTAGGTGATTAGGTTCTGCTGGCGATTATTTATATATGAAGAACGTGGGTGAAGCCTTTACAGTGTTGAGATTCGAACAGAGGTCGTCAAAGAAGCATTGTTCAAGAAATGTTCCGTGTCATCAGTTTTGAATCGTGCAGAATCGTACGTCAGCCCGTCCTCATCCACAAAGATCAAATGCTCATTAACCTATCCATAGCCGCACCACTTGGGCTGGACGGTAGAGCAACGGTCACGCTTCATGCAGGTCGGCGTTCAGTCTCCGAACGTCCAGGTGGTTGGGCACCATTCCATTCCCCCGTCCCATCCCAAATTCTTATCCTGACTCCTTCCAAGGGCTTGTTGTTTTAGATTTAGTTACTCGGAACAAAAAGTTCCAAGAAGCACGGGATATGGTGAGCCCGTAGTGGCACACCTGGCACAGAAGCGGGACTGTGTGTGGTATGGTCCAAGTGCTAAGTACTCGAAATGGCTTAGCGCCCGCTCCTGATAGTTGCCTCCCCTTTACTAACCTAGCCACCAAACCCCTGTTACACACGCTTCTCAACCAGTGACCTTCAACCATTTCTTGAGTAATGCTTCGCCCACGACCTGAGGGGTCTATTATCCCAGAAGTATATAGGTACTGGGGAAGTTAGGCAACTGCTACAGGCTGCATCATGGAGATATGTACTCACCTAGTTGTACTCACCTAGTTGTGCTTGCGGGGGTTGAGCTCTGGCTCTTTGGTCCCGCCTCTCAACTGTCAATGAACAGGTGTACAGGTTCCTGAGCCTATTGCGCTCTATCATATCTACACTTGAAACTGTGTATGGAGTCAGCCTCCACCACATCACTTCCTAATGCATTCCATTTGTCAACCACTCTGACACTAAAAAAGTTCTTTATAATATCTCTGTGGCTCATTTGGGCGCTCAGTTTCCACCTGTGTCCCCTAGTGCGTGTGCCACTTGTGTTAAACAGCCTGTCTTTATCAACCCTGTCGATTCCCTTGAGGATCTTGAATGTGGGGATCATGTCCCCTCTAACTCTTCTGTCTTCCAACGAAGTGAGGTTTAATTCCCGTAGTCTCTCCTCGTAGCTCATACCTCTCTGCTCGGGTACTAGTCTGGTGGCAAACCTTTGAACCTTTTCCATTTTAGTCTTATGCTTGACTAGATATGGACTCCATGCTGGTGCCGCATACTCCAGGATTGGTCTGACATATGTGGTATATAATGTTCTAAAAGATTCCTTACACAAGTTTCTAAAGGCCGTTCTTATGTTAGCCAACCTGGCATATGCTGCTGCTGTTATCCTCTTGATATGAGCTTCAGGGGACAGGTCTGGCGTGATATCAACCCCCAGGTCTTTCTCTCTCTCGGACTCTTGAAGTATTTCATCTCCCAAGTGATACCTTATATCTGGTCTCCTGCTTCCTACCCCTATCTTCATCACATTACATTTGCTTGGGTTAAACTCTAACAGCCAGTTGTTTGACCATTCCTGCAGCTTGTCCAGGTCCTCTTGAAGCCTCAAGCTGTCCTCCTCTGTCTTAATTCTTCTCATAATTTTGGCGTCGTAAGCAAACATTGAGAGGAATGAGTCTATACCCTCTGGGAGATCATTTACGTATATCAGAAACAGGATAGGTCCAAGTACAGAGCCCTGTGGGACTCCACTGGTGACTTCACGCCAGTCTGAGGTCTCACCCCTCATTGTAACTCTCTGCTTCCTATTGTTTAGGTACTCCCTTATCCACTGGAGCGCCCTACCAGTTACTCCTGCCTGTTTCTCCAGCTTATGCATCAACCTTTTATGGGGTACTGTGTCAAAGGCTTTCCGACAGTCCAAAAAAATGCAGTCCGCCCACCCTTCTCTTTCTTGTTTAATCTTTGTCACCTGATCGTAGAATTCTATCAATCCTGTAAGGCAAGATTTACCCTCCCTGAACCCATGTTGATGGGTTGTCACGAAGTCTCTTCTCTCCAGATGTGTTACTAGGTTTTTTCTCACAATCTTCTCCATCACCTTGCATGGTATACAAGTTAAGGACACTGGCCTGTAGTTCAGTGCCTCTTGTCTGTCACCCTTTTTGTATATTGGTACTACATTAGCAGTCTTCCATATTTCTGGTAGGTCCCCCGTTTCCAGTGACCTACTATACACTATGGAGAGTGGTAGGCAAAGTGCTCCTGCACACTCTTTCAATACCCATGGCGAGATTCCATCCGGCCCAACAGCTTTTCTCACATCCAGCTCCAATAGGTGCTTCTTGACCTCATCTCTTGTAATTTCGAACCTATCCAAGGTCACCTGGTTTGCTGCCACCTCTTCTAGCGCCGCGACATCTCCCTGTTCTATTGTAAAGGCCTCCTGGAACCTTTTGTTGAGTTCTTCACACACCTCTTTGTCATTCTCTGTGTACCTGTCCTCGCCCACCCTAAGTTTCATCACCTGTTCCTTCACTGTTGTCTTCCTCCTGATGTGACTGTTGTCGGGGTTTACCTCATTAAGAGAGGGGCGAGTAACAGTATACTCAAGGTCACTCACCGTAGCCCTGCGGGTCTGCACTCTATCTTCACGGCGCCACTGTACGCCAGGAGAGTATCCCAGTCAATCCCAACCGGCCTCTGATCGAGAAGGAGTGGGAACACAACTTGTTCTCTTAACTATTGTATGCCCGCCCCGGCATAGGGCTCTAATACTAACCACAAGGTCGCCAACTGGTGTTTCCAGTGTCCAGTAACACGTCAGTGGTTTTGTTGAATTGTGGTAACAGTGGCAAGAGCACACTCAATATGTCTGATATCCGGCAGGCATTTATTTCTATTACTATTTGCTTCCAGGTATTATATAGCCACAAGAAATATGGAGGGGATGATGTAAACACCAATGTACTTAGTATTTTACTTAAAACTCATTCAAAGACATCACAAGATTATATCAATAAGCAAACCGCTGTTTCAGGCGGAAGTCGCTCGTTCCCACACATAATCATGAACTCGCCAAGCCAGCAATGCTCCCCCTCACGTCAATGTCAAAATCAGCTGGGCGACTCCCACCGCGCGAATGTTCGTGTATTTGTTTGCTCATGGCGTGATGCGCCCGTTTCTTTAAGTTCTCAAAGATCACTAGAAGTTCGAACACACAATATTTGCGACAATAGCACGTAAACACTTCGCTGCACTGATCTTGAGCTCAATCAAACATCTCTATATTAATGGACACAATAATTCACTATCATGGTAAAACACACTGCCCTTCATTTAATGATAACGTATGCAAGTATATATCACTGGAGCTCTCAGTAATTTCTTTCGTGGGCGATAACACTATTAATCACTGCACACATGAATGATTATTCAATACACAAGCATAGACTTATATATATATATATATATATGGATGAATCAGAGACATCAATAATGGTAATAACATAGTTACTGGGCACATAGCCTAACTCCAAATACTGGCATATTTATATATATATACTCTCTCACTAACTGATCATATTAAAGTCTCATGAAAGACATTATCAACACAGTAAATTCATCAATTACTCCAGGTGCCTTCACACACCAATAATAGTAATAAATCCCATGAGTACTTTATATAGTCCCACTCTGCACACTGGTGCCTTACTGTGACATAGGTGAGCCTCGCTCACGACATACAAAATACTCTGGCTAAATAATATAGCTGACTAAAGGGGAATTAGGAGGGAAACTAGAATCACCTACTTCCACCTATCCTCCGGTGAGAGTTGAGTTGTAGCTCCTGGTCCTGGCTCCTGCCTCGTGTAGGGAACGCCCCCACACACACTCTGTCGTGTCCTCCAGGAACTCAATCAACGTCCCACCATAAACGCGTCATCTCCGTGCCTTTTCACTGCAGGTCCGTGCTCCTCCACGACTTCTCGTAGGGTTGGAGTCGGTCTCCCGGCCGTCAACTTCTCCTCCCAGCTACGGCTGCCCGCCTACGTCTCGGCTGCAGTCGTTCGGATTCCCGAATAGTTTTCTTCTTCCACTGCTTCCCGGTGGCTCGGTCCAGCCACTACGCTGTCACAGACGGGTGAACTGCCTCAGACGTCGCATACGTCACTGCACAGACTTCACTTCTTCTTGCACAGTACTTGTCCTGGAGCACTTGTTGCTCAATATCCCGTCGATTCCCTCTCTGGTCCAACACATGAACGAAGGAAGACCTCACAGAGTACTTGCAGACTTCGGGTGACGCGTAAAATCCACGGGAGCGGGAAACAACTGTCAAACTGACAGGACCAATCTTCGCACGTCCAACCACCTTGACGTGTCGTGTCAGACTGATGGCGCCGCCGTGGCGCTCTGACCGGACCCCCCTTCCTTCGTGACGTCACATTCGCCATGGGAGGTTTTCATTGGCTCCCTGTGCCACATCGCTGTCGGTGACAAATCCGGTGTCACTGACGTCACACAGTTTTGGCGGCAAAACATAAGAGCCAGCGCCATATTGGCTTCCTAAAGGGCCTAAACCACAGGCCAAAATACTCTTCTTTTACAAATTTGTCGGCACTTCGAGAACACTACACTCTCCCACATATATCAAACTGATGCCTGCGACGTAGAGAACGCTCGGGTAAAGTGGACATGACTCTTGCAGCAGGCGTGGGAGAAATATAAGGGGGGGGGGGAACACCGTCACACTGTGTAGTAGCTTTGGTTCGGTCTTGGCTTTATTAGCTATATCATTTTCATACCTTTTCTCAGCTGCTCTTCTCACACTAGCATACTCGTTCCTGGTTCTCTGGTATCTCACTCTACTTTCTGGTGTTCTGTTATTACGGAAGTTCCTCCATGCCCTTTTGTTCAGCTCTTTTGCTTTCGTACATTCCTTATTAAACCACGGATTCTTCCTTTGCTTCTCTGTTTTTTCCTGTCGGACTGGGACAAACCTGCTTACAGCCTCCTGACATTTTTGGGTGTCATAGTCCATCATGTCTTGTACGGACTTGGTTCCGAGTTCTGTGTCCCAATGTATATCCCATAGGAATTTATTAATTTCCTCATAGTTTCCCTTTCGGTACGCCAGCCCTTTGGTTCCTAGTTCTTTTTTGGGGGTGATAATTCCCAGCTCAACCAGGTACTCAAAGCTCAATACACTATGATCACTCATTCCCAAGGGGGCTTCGAACTTAACTTCCCTTATATCCGACTCATTTAGGGTAAATATCAGATCAAGCAAGGCTGGTTCATCCCCTCCTCTCATTCTTGTCGGTCCCATGACGTGTTGACTTAGAAAGTTTCTTGTTGCCACATCCAGCAGCTTAGCTCTCCATGTGTCTGGGCCTCCATGTGGGTAGCTGTTCCCCCAATCTATCTTCCCATGGTTGAAGTCTCTCATGATTAGAAGTCTGGATCCGTTCCTGCTAGCCACAGAAGCTGCTCTCTCTATTATATTGATGGTGGCCAAGTTGTTTCTATCATATTCCTGTCTGGGTCTTCTGTCATTCGGTGGGGGGTTATATATGACTACTATTATAATTTTCTGTCCTCCAGTTCGAATGGTGCCTGAAATGTAGTCACTGAAACCTTCAACGTGTGTGTGTGAAATGTGTGTGTGTGTGTGTGTGTGTGTGTGTGTGTGTGTGTGTGTGTGTGTGTGTGTGTGTGTGTGTGTGTGTGTGTGTGTGTGTGTGTGTGTGTGTGTGTGTGTGTGTGTGTGTGTGTGTGGTTGTACTCATCTAATTATACTCACCTAATTATGCTTGCGGGGGTTGATCTCTGGCTCTTTGGTCCCGCCTCTGAACCGTCAATCAACAGGAGTCCCACAGGGCTCAGTGGAGTCCCACAGGGCTCTGTACTCGGGCCTATCGTGTTTCTGATATACGTGAACGATCCCCCAGAGGGTATAGACTCATTCCTCTCAATGTTTGCTGACGATGCCAAAATTATGAGAAGGATTAAGACAGTGGAGGACTGCTTGAGGCTTCAAGAAGACCTAGACAAACTAAAGGAATGGTCAAACAAATGGTTGTTAGAGTTTAACCGAAGCAAATGTAATGTAACGAAGATAGGTGTAGGGAGCAGGAGGCCAGATACAAAGTATCATTTGGGAGATGAATTTCTACACGAGTCAGAGAGAGAGAAAGACCTCGGGGTTGATATCACGCCAGACCTGTCCCCTGAAGCCCATATCATGAGAATAACATCAGCAGCATATGCCAGGTTAGCTAACATAAGAGCGGCATTTAGACACTTGTGCAAAAAATCATTCAGGTCTTTGTATACCACATATGTCAGGCCAATCCTGGAGTATGCAGCCCCAGCATGGAGTCCATATCTTGTCAAGAATAAGACTAAACTGCAAAAAGGTTCAAAGGCTTGCCATCAGACTAGTACCCGAGCTGAGAGGTATGAGCTACGAGGAGAGACTACGGGAATTAAACCTCACTTCGCTGGAAGACAGAAGAGTTAGGGGGGACATGATCACCACATTCAAGATTCTCAAGGGAATTGATAGGGTAGATAAAGACAGGCTATTTAACACAAGGGGCACACGCACTACGGGACACAGGTGGAAACTGAGTGCTCAAATGAGCCACAGAGATATTAGAAAGAATTTTTTTAGTGTCAGAGTGGTTGACAAATGGAATGCATTAGGAAGAAATGTGGTGGAGGCTGACTCCATACACAGTTTCAAGTGTAGATATGATAGAGCCCAATAGGCACCTGTACACCTGTTGATTGACGATTGAGAGGCGGGACCAAAGGGCCACTGCTCAACCCCCGCAAGCACAATTAGGCAAGTACAATTAGGTGAGTACACACACACACACAGGGCTGTGAAGACTTCAGTGTCTATATAACAGGCACCATAGCAACTGGAGGACAACAAACTATAGTAGTAGTCATATATATCCCCCCACCAAACGACAGAAGACCCAGACAGGAATATGATAGAAACAACATGGCCACAATCAATATAATAGAGAGAGCAGCTTCTGTGGCTAGCAGGAATGGATCCAGACTACAAATCATGGAGGACTTCAGCCACGGGAAGATCGATTGGGATAACAGAGGCCCATATGGAGGACCGGACACATGGAGAGCTAAGCTGCTGGACGTAGCAACAAGGCCAACACATCAAGGGACCGACAAGAATGAGAGGAGAGGATGAACCAGCTATGCTTCATCTGATATATACCCTAAATGAGTCCGATATAAGGGAAGTTAAGTTGGAATCCCCCCTTGGGAATGAGTGATCACAGGGTATTGATCTTTGCATTTCTGGTAGAGATACTAATTATCTCCCCCAAAAAAGAACTGGGAAACAAAGGGCTGGCATAGTGAAAGGGAAACTATAAGATGAGAAAATTCCTAGGGGATACACCATGGGACACAAAACTTAAAACTAAGTCTGTACAAGACACGAACTATGTCACCCAAAAGTGTAAGGAGGCAGTAAACAGGTTTATCCCGGCCCGACAGGGAAACTCTGAGAAGCAAAAGAAGAATCCGTGGTTTAATAGGAGATGTATGAAAGCAAAGGAACTGAACAAACGGGCGTGGAGGAACTTCCGAATAACAGAACACCAGAAAGCAGAGAGAGATACCAGAGAAACAGGAACGAGTATGTTAGTGCGAGGAGAGAAGCTGAGAAAAAGTATGAAAATGATATAGCTAATAAAGCTGTTGGCTGTTGGATTTGGACGTGAGAAAGGCTGTTGGCCCGGACGGAATCTCACCATGTGTCTTGAAAGAGTGTGCAGGAGCGTTTTACTTGCCACTCTCCATAGTGTATAGTAGGCCACTGGAAATTCGAGACCTACCAGTAATATGGAAGACGGCTAATATAGTCCCAATATACAAAAAAGGGTGACAGACAAGAGGCACTGAACTACAGGCCAGTGTTCTTAACATTTGTACCATGCAAGATGAAGGAGAAGACCGTGAGGAAAAACCTAGTAACACATCTTGAGAGAAGGGACTTCGTGACAACCCATCAACAGGGTTGATGGGTTGTCAACCCATCAACCCTGATGATGGTTCAGGGAGGGTAAATCTTGCCTTACAGGTTTCATAGAATTCTATGATCAGGTGACAAAGATTATGCAAGAAATAGAAGGATGGGCAGACTGCATTTTTTAAACTGTCGGAAAGCCTTTGACACAGTACCCCATAAAAGGCTGATGCATAAGCAGAAGAAACAGGCAGGAGTAACTGGTAAGGCGCTCCAGTGGATGAGGGAGTACCTAGGCAATAGGAAGCAGAGGGTTACAGTGAGGGGGTGAGACCTCAGATTGGCGTGAAGTAACCAGTGAAGTCCCACAGGGCTCCGTACTCGGACCTATCCTGTTTCTGATATACGTAAATGATCTCCCAGAGGGTATAGACTCATTCCTCTCAGTGTTTGCTGACGACGCCAACATTATGAGAAGGATTAAGACAGAGGAGGACAGCTTGAGGCTTCAAGAAGACCTGGACAAGCTGCAGGAATGGTCGAACAAATGGTTGTTAGAGTTTAACCCAAGCAAATGCAATGTAATGAAGATAGGTGATGGGAACAGGGGACCAGATACAAGGTATCATTTGGGAGATGAAATACTTTAAGAGTCAGAGAGAGAAAAACCTGGGGGTTGATATCATGCCAGACCTGTCCCCTGAAGGTCATATCAAGAGGATAACATCAGTGGCATATGCCTGGTTGGCTAACATAAGAACGGCCTTTACAAACTTGTGTAAGGAATCTTTCAGAACATTATATACCACATATGTCAGACCAATCCTGGAGTATGCAGCCCCAGCATGGAGTCCATATCTAGTCAGGGATAAGACCAAACTGGAAAAGGTTCAAAGGTTTGCCACTAGAGTAGTACACGAACTCAGGGGTTATAAGCTACGAGGAGAGACTACTGGAAGTAAACCTAACGTCACTGGGAGACAGAGGAGTTACGAGGGACATGATCACCACATACAAGAGTCTCAGAGGAATTGATAGGGAACATAAAAACAGACTATTTACCACAAGGAGCACACGCACTAGGGGGGACACAGGAGGAAATTGAGTGCCGAAATGAGCCATAGAGACGTTAGAAAGATTTTTTCAGGGTTAAAGTATTAGACAAATGGAATGCATTAGGAAATGATGTGGTAGAGGCTGACTCCATACACAGCTTAATGTATAGATATGATAGAGCTCATTTGGCGCTTGAACCTGTACATTAATTGATTGACAGTTGAGAGGCGGGGCCAAAGAGCCAGAGCTCAACCCCCTGCAAGCACAGTTAGGTAGGTAGAGTTAGGTAAGTATATCCCAATGACGCAGCCCGTAGCAGTTGCCTAACTTTCCCCAGTACCTAAGGTAAATAGATGACTAAACAGAGTAAGACAGATCTAGACAATAAGTTGGACAAAAACATCTGACAAGGTTGAGTGCCAAACTCCAACCATCACCTTGGAATACAAGAGCAGGAGGGAGGGAGGAGTGCCAGAGCAGGAGGGAGGGAGGAGTGCCAGAGCAGGAGGGAGGGAAGAGTGCCAGAGCAGGAGGGAGGGAGGAGTGCCAGAGCAGGAGGGAGGGAAGAGTGCCAGAGCAGGAGGGAGGGAAGAGTGCCAGAGCAGGATGGAGGGAGGAGTGCTAGAGCAGGAGGGAGGGAGGAGTGCCAGAGCAGGAGGGAGGGAAGAGTGCCAGAGCAGGAGGGAGGGAGGAGTGCCAGGGCAGGATGGAGGGAGGAGTGCTAGAGCAGGAGGGAGGGAGGAGTGCTAGAGCAGGAGGGAGGGAAGAGTGCCAGAGCAGGAGGGAGGGAAGAGTGCCAGAGCAGGAGGGAGGGAGGAGTGCCAGATAATACAACAGTAGTATCCTAGACAACCAACATTTAGAAACACAACAATGACACAGACACAGTAAAACATATAGTCAGTAATATATATATAGTGAGAGAGATGCAAAGGATCCGCCAAACTGTGGTGACCTTCATCAAACATCAGCAAATCATAAAGAGGAAATAAAAAACACAGAACAATGCGGAAGATACACTGAGAAACCAAAGGCATTTATCAAAGCGTCTTTATATGAAAAGAAATTCAAGAAATTTGAGGAGAGCACATATTGAAAATATTGAAAATAAGAGAATTCGTGAGAACCAGCAAGTGGATGTAAAGTTACTTAATTTAACTGGCAAGTTATAATCAATATTGACTATAGCTAGCTTATTCAAGGGCAGCAAGTAGTGGGACATTCTTTCAGTACATATACAATTCTCTACAAACGTATCTTTCCTTCCTTCCTTTCACACCCGCGAGCACTAACCTTCGTCAAACGCACCGTACTGTGTCATTCCCACACCTCAGACCCATCACCCACAAGCCTCAGCATCCCTCACCCACACTCACAGTTCCCACCTCACCCTCTCTGGCTCCCTCACCCTCGCATCTCTCACTTATAATACCTATCCCTTCCATCATTCAAGTGCACTCTTGCTCATCAACTCACATTTAACACCCAGCTCCGAGTCCTTCCCTCAACCTACCTAGCCTCTCCACCTACTTCCAGTCCAGGTTTCCCAGCTCCCACTAACGGCATCAACCTCCTCCCTTACACAACTGTCTATATCCGTCCAAATCCTCTCTTTCTTTGCAGCACTCACACCCCTTCATACTTCCCCCCCCCCCACTGAAGCACTATCAACCCACTCTCACATCTCCCACTGAAGCACTATCAACCCACTCTCACATCTCCCACTGAAGCACTATCATCCCACTCTCACAACTCCCACTTAAGCACTATCAACCCTCTCTCACAGCTCCAACTGAAGCACTATCAACCCTCTCTCACAACTCCCACTGAAGCACTATCAACCCTCTCTCACAACTCCCACTGAAGCACTATCAACCCTCTCTCACAACTCCCACTTAAGCACTATCAACCCTCTCTCACAACTCCCACTTAAGCACTATCAACCCTCTCTCTCAGCTCCAACTGAAGCACTATCAACCCTCTCTCACAACTCCCACTTAAGCACTATCAACCCACTCTCACAACTCCCACTGAAGCACTATCAACCCTCTCTCACAACTCCCACTTAAGCACTATCAACCCACTCTCACAACTCCCACTGAAGCACTATCAACCCTCTCTCACAACTCCCACTGAAGCACTATCATCCCTCTCTCACAATCACATCATAAAAGACAGACAATAAAATAACATACACTTGGAATATATGGAAAATCATTAAAATTGGTTAAACAATACATAAAACAAAGAAATAAAGAGTCTTCATGAACGGAAAAGAATGACAGGAGGAATGTGATGAGCGGGGTACCGCAAGGAACCATTTTGAGGCCAGAACGTTTTGTCATATACACCAATGACATAGACGAGAATATTACTAACCACATCATAAAATTTGCAAGTGACATTAAGATTTACGGTGAAGTGGGAAGTGAAAATGCTATTGAAGCCTTACAAAGAGAGATTTACATGAACTCCACAACTGATTGGAAGTTTGGCTAATGCTTGTTAATATCGAAAAATGCAAGACCTTGTATATGGGGCATAAAAATGCACGTCACAGCTACCTTATTATAGACATTACCTGGCAGCAGATTAATGAAGAAATCTGGACCTTGGAATCAGAAATCCACCATATCCTGAAAGTTGCACAAGAAGTGAGAGCAGCTAACCAAACCCTTGGAATAGGCTCGCGAACATTTGACTTCAAGGAAAAGAAGATAATTATTCAAGTGAATAAATCCTAGGTGCATTTGGATTATAATACAATACAATACACTTTGGATTATTGTATCCAAGCATAGAGACCTCATCTTCTGAGAGACATAGCTACTTTGGAGAAAGATCAACACAGGGCAACAACAACAACAACAACAACAACAAATCACAAGTCAACTCTCACGCCAGGAGCGGCTGAGAGCCACAAGGCTCTACAACATTACACACCATATATGAATCGAAACAAAAATACTTTAGAATTTGGAGGATATTGATCCAGACCAAATCTTTAACAGCTCACATGTAACACAAACAAGGAGGGAGTTATCAGGCAAAAGCTCCCACACATTAGGAGTATATAGCACTTGAAAGAGGGTCAGGATAAGGAATTGGAATGGGACAGGGGGAAGGAATGGTGCAACGGTTCCAAGCTCAACAAGTACCAATGCAGGAGGAAAACATGTTTTTCACTCAGAGAGTTGAAAAACCCATTGAACCGCCTACCTGTATATACCTGTATACAAGAACCTGTATATACCAAAAGTTTAATGAATTTCAAAATCCAGATCGATGAACTCGTCGGGTCAAATGGGGGCGACCGTTGACGAGTCGCCGCCTTCCTGTCCTCGTCGAGGCCACTAGACCTTCAGGTAAGTTCTGGAAAATGACAGGTACACCACTCAGAGGACACACCAGAGGCTGGATACATGACAGGTACACCACTCAGAGGACACTCCAGGTGCTGGACACATGACAGGTAAACCACTTAGAGGACACTCCAGGAGCTGGACACATGACAGGTACACCACACAGAGGACACTCCAGGGGCTGGACACATGACAGGTACACCACTCAGAGGACACTCCAGGTGCTGGACACATGACAGGTAAACCACTTAGAGGACACTCCAGGTGCTGGACACATGACAGGTAAACCACTCAGAGGACACTCCAGGGGCTGGACACATGACAGGTACACCACTCAGAGGACACACCATGGACTGGACACATGACAGGTACACCACTCAGAGGACACTCCAGGTGCTGGACACATGACAGGTACACCTGGACAAACTGGAGGAATGGTCTAGAAAATGGCTGCTAAAGTTCAACTCAGGAAAGTGTAAAGTAATGAAATTAGGCGAAGGGAGCAGAAGGCTGAACACAAGGTACCATCTGGGAGGTGAAATCCTATAAGAGTCAAATAGAGAGAAAGATTTGTTGGTTGATATCACACCGAACCTGTCCCCAGAGGCCCACATCAAAAGGATATCATCAGCGACATATGCTAGACTGGCCAACATAAGAACTGCCTTTAGAAACTTGTGTAAGGAATCTTTCAGTATCCTGTATACCACTTATGTAAGACCAATCCTGGAATATGCAGCTCCAGCCTGGAGTCCATACCTAGTTAAACACAAGACGAAGTTAGAGAAGATTCAGAGGTATGCCACCAGACTGATCCCGAAACTGAGAGGAATGAGTTACGAGGAAAGGCTAAGGGAGCTGAACCTCACAACCCTGGAAAACAGAAGAGTAAGGGGAGACATGATAACCACCTACAAAATTCTCAAGGGAATTGACAGGGTGGACAAAGACAAATTCTTTAGCGCGGGTGGAACACGAACAAGGGGACACAGGTGGAAACTTAGTACCCAGATGAGCCACAGAGACATTAGAAAGAATTTTTTTAGTGTCAGGGTAGTTAACAAATGGAATGCATTAAGTAGTGTTATGATGGAGGCTGACTTCATACACAGTTTCATAAGTAGATATGATAGAGCCCAGTAGGCTCAGGAATCTGTACACCAGTTGATTGACAGTTGAGAGGCGGGACCAAAGAGCCAGAGCTCAATACCCGCAAAGACAACTAGGTGAGTACCACTCAGAGGACACTCCAGGTGCTGGACACATGACAGGTACACCACTCAGAGGACACTCCAGGGGCTGGACACACGACAGGTACACCACTCAGAGGACACTCCAGGGGCTGGACACATGACTGATACACCACTCAGAGGACACTCCAGGAGCTGGACACATGACAGGTACACCACTCAGAGGACACTCCAGGTGCTGGACACATGACAGGTACACCACTCAGGGGACACTCCAGGGGCTGGACACATTTATTTATTTATTTATTTATGCATATACAAGAGTGTACATAAGGAATGTGAGGATACAAATATGGTAATTACAGTCTTGTATAGCCACTAGCACGCATGACAGGTACACCACCTGGACAGGTACACATGACAGGTACACCACTCAGAGGACACTCCAGGGGCTGGACACATGACAGGTACACCACTCAGAGGACACTCCAGGGGCTGGACACATGACTGGTACACCAAGAAAATAGTCAGGGTCATTCGGATGAATCTTAGAGCTGTTAAGTGCTTCAATTTTTCACGTGCATCCTGATTCAGTTCAATTGTCTGCAAGCATTGCATAGTTGTCATATCTTCCAAGCGTAACATAGCAGGTATGTCTGCAAGCATTGCATAGTTGTCATATCTTCCAAGCGTAACATAGCAGGTATGTCTGCAAGCATTGCATAGTTGTCATATCTTCCAAGCGTAACATAGCAGGTATGTCTGCAAGCATTTGATAGTTGTCATATCTTCCAAGCGTAATAAAGCAGGTACTTCTTCAAGCACGGCATAGTTGTCATATCTTCAAACATAATAATGTAGGTATGTCTGCAAGCTCGGCATAGTTGTTATATCTTCCAAGTGTAATAAAGTAGGTATGTCGGCAACGGCAGGTTGTGGAAGATCAAAGGAGAAATTTAATCAGCTGTTTCACTCACGTGAATCACGAGAATTCTTTAAAGAGAGCCTGATGACCTGGTCCCGGATTCAACAATCATTAACCCATCTACTTGCGAACCTGCCTATCTGATCTCAATCTTTGGCGGGTTAGGCTAGATTTATGAATCAGTTTCGAGCATTAAAACTTCACAATCAACAATCAATATTGTTATGAAGAGCCTCTTGGCGCTTCGGAGCTCATAAACTGGTCAATGTAAACAAAACCGCCAAAGGTTGAGGGTTGATGCAAAGGTTTCGAAAGTGCTTGTGAACATACTGTAGTGTTAAGGTCGTGGCTTGTGCTCTGAGAACAGATTTAAATAGACACAAACACTGCTATATAATGAACAGTTTATCATGTAATGTTACGAGGTTACGGTATGGAGTAAAGATGGTGTCAATTGTTTGATGGAAAAATCAGGCATTTGCAAATTGTTCTGGAGCTGCACTGTCTGGTATGCAAGACTTGGTGTAATTGTTTTAGTACTGGTATAATTGGTGACATTTTCTTGGTACTGGTATAATGTGTGACATATTGTCTTGGTACTGGTATAATTGGTGACATTTTCTTGGTACTGGTATAATGTGTGACATATTGTCTTGGTACTGGTATAATGTGTGACATATTGTCTTGGTACTGGTATAATGTGTGACATTGTCTTGGTACTGGTATAATGTGTGACATATTGTCTTGGTACTGGTATAATTGGTGACATTTTCTTGATACTGGTATAATGTGTGACATTGTCTTGGTACTGGTATAATGTGTGACATATTGTCTTGGTACTGTTATAATTGGTGACATTTTCTTGGTACTGGTATAATGTGTGACATATTGTCTTAGTACTGGAATAATTGGTGACATTTTCTTGGTACTGGTTTAATGTGTGACATATTGTCTTGGTACTGGTATAATTGGTGACATTTTCTTGGTACTGGTATAATGTGTGACATATTGTCTTGGTACTGGTATAATTGGTGACATTTTCTTGGTACTGGTATAATGTGTGACATATTGTCTTGGTACTGGTATAATTGGTGACATATTGTCTTGGTACTGGTATAATTTGTGACATATTGTATTGGTACTGGTATAATTGGTGACAAATTGTATTGGTACTGGTATAATTGGTGACATATTGTCTT
This sequence comes from Procambarus clarkii, assembly GCF_040958095.1. NCBI lineage: Eukaryota > Metazoa > Arthropoda > Malacostraca > Decapoda > Cambaridae > Procambarus > Procambarus clarkii. The sequence continues at coordinate 43,266,779 of NC_091185.1, read as the reverse complement.
GGTACTGGTATAATTGGTGACATTTTCTTGGTACTGGTATAATGTGTGACATATTGTCTTAGTACTGGTATAATTGGTGACATTTTCTTGGTACTGGTTTAATGTGTGACATATTGTCTTGGTACTGGTATAATTGGTGACATATTGTCTTTATACTGGTATAATTGGTGACATATTGTCTTGGTACTGGTATAATTGGTGACATATTGTCTTGGTACTGGTATAATTGGTGACATATTGTCTTGGTACTGGTATAATTGGTGACATATTGTCTTGGTACTGGTATAATTTGTGACATATTGTATTGGTACTGGTATAATTGGTGACAAATTGTATTGGTACTGGTATAATTGGTGACATATTGTCTTGGTACTGGTATAATTGGTGACATTTTCTTGGTACTGGTATAATGTGTGACATATTGTCTTAGTACTGGTATAATTGGTGACATTTTCTTGGTACTGGTTTAATGTGTGACATATTGTCTTGGTACTGGTATAATTGGTGACATATTGTCTTTATACTGGTATAATTGGTGACATATTGTCTTGGTACTGGTATAATTGGTGACATATTGTCTTGGTACTGGTATAATTGGTGACATATTGTCTTGGTACTGGTATAATTGGTGACATATTGTCTTGGTACTGGTATAATTTGTGACATATTGTATTGGTACTGGTATAATTGGTGACAAATTGTATTGGTACTGGTATAATTGGTGACATATTGTCTTTATACTGGTATAATTGGTGGCATATTGTCTTGGTACTGGTACAATTGGTGACATATTGTCTTGGTACTGGTATAATTGGTGACATATTGTCTTGGTACTGATATATTTGGTGACATTTTATTGGTACTGGTATAATTGGTGACATTTTCTTGGTACTGGTGTAATGGGTGATATATTGTCCTGGTACTGGTATAGTGGGTGTCATATTATAGTAATACAGGTAAATTTGGTGAGATAATGTCTAAGTTCATACTATGCCTTAAGCTATTAGTTTGACCTGGAAATCGACTCAGCCAATAGGTTTACAATCAATTACTGCTAGACAAACAAGTTGAATCTCAGTCAGTCCTCCATGGTCAAGGCTCGAACCCAGGCGAAAATGATGCAAAGGTTCGGTGCGAAAATACTACCATTATGCACATGAATGTAATGGGATTATTATCAATATATTCCAGCGAACTCTCTTCCTCCCCTCTGTGATGTCTCCCATTCCACAACTGCTGTTTGATCTCTTCCAGAGGATTCAACCTCTGTCTACACCTCCTACAATACTCTCAGTCCTCTATCCGTCTAACCGTTCCTTGTCCTAATAATGTCCTCTTCCCCATGTCGTGAATCTTTACCTCTCCTTGCTGTATATTCAAACACACAAACACATGCATGCACACACACACACACACACACACCCGTCACATTTGTCGTCTGGCGCCGTGAGAGACACACGTGGTGTCCGTAGGGTCTGCGAATAACATCAATTATCTCGAGACATTGAAGTGTTATGGAGACAAGAAACATAGTTTTTTGTCACAGGAGTGTATACAAACGCAGTGATCAAGTGTATAGTGAGCTCCTACAGCGGTAGAGCAATTAAGAAAGCAAAAATAAGGTCGAGTGGCAAGATCAATGTGTACCTGGGTCAGCCTAGTCAGGACCTACGATTTGCTTGCTGAGTATTGTGTTATGAAGTGGATATATCATACATAGTGGTTGATCCCCCAAAGTGTGTGCACTGTTTAGGAATGTATACTATGTTGCACATAGTGGCTGACGATCAATGAGGAAGATAGGAACGAATGGTATACCAGGCGCACGTGGAGACAACATTGATACCAGGGTAGAGGAGTGGACAAGCGACCAACCCCGTCATAAAGACATCTCAAACTCACCTAGGCGTGCTTGCTCGGGGAAAACTGATGGTTGGTACCCATCTCTAGGTCATCAATAAGGTGTACAGAGTGACTTCAAATAATTAATTTAAAGTAGGTCTAAATATCTCAGATATACAGCTCCTTGTGGCTCACTCTGGGTACAGGTTTTGACACACAAATGCTACACAAGACCGACTGACCGCCCACCCATCCCCACCAACTTCCCACGCCTCATACACTGCCCCAAGACACCCCCCTTCCCCTCCCCTATACACAACCCCCCCCCCGCACTCACACACATGCCTCGTAGCCTGGTGGATAGCGCGCAGAACTCGTAATTCTGTGGCGCGGGTTCGATTCCCGCACGAGGCAGAAACAAAAGGGAAAGTTTCTTTCACCCTGAATGCCCCTGTTACCTAGCAGTAAATAGGTACCTGGGAGTTAGTCAGCTGTCACGGGCTGCTTCCTGTGGTGTGTGTGTGTGTGTGTGTATGGTGTGAAAAAAAGTAGTTAGTAAACAGTTGATTGACAGTTGAGAGGCGGGCCAAAAGAGCAAAGCTCAACCCCAGCAAACACAACTAGGTGAATACAAGCACACACACACACGGACGCACGCACAAACCAGCCTACCGCCAACCTCACCCGTCACCCCCATGACTCGCCTTCCCTCCACAAGCATCCTGATTGCCCTCCTTCCTCTCTCCCTCTCTCTCCCTCGCTCTCCCTCGCTCTCCCTCTCTCCCTCACTCTCCCTCACTCCCTCCATCCCTCCACCGGTTATCCCCACCACCCACTGTGCCACCCCCACAACATTCACACACACAGGTCAAGCGGGATGGTAAGACAACAGAACAAAGCTGGAGGAGAGGGACAGGACGAGTCACACATGGAGATGATTGCTAAGGCATGGAAGGAAATCAGTGGGGAACTGGAGGACCTGAGGGAAACTATATGTAAGCTGCAGATAGAACTAAGTGCAGCACAAGAGGAGATAAAAAACCTAAAAACAGGCCCTCCTCAGACTCTGGTCCAGGCAACCAACCCCCAGGTACCAGGAGATGTAGCAATGGCAGGGACCCCTATAATTGGTACAAACTTTGCTGAAATGCTGAAGAGCCCAGATGCTATGTGCACAGTCAAGGAAGTTGTAATGAAAGCAGTAACCTCACAGGAGGCAGCTAGATGCATAAGCCAGCTAATGGAAAGAAAAAGAGCTGTAGTAGTGGTAGGTGTGAAGAAACAAGAAGGTTCCACTAGGGAGGAATGAAGGACTAAAGACAAAGCTGCAGTGGCAGGGATATTAAAGGAGATAGGAATGGAAGGGGCAAAAAGAGATTGATCAAGTAGTATTCAAGAGCGAGGTCATCAAAGAGGACATCCTAGTAAAGAAGAACAAACTGAGGTATTCAAGGAACTACAAAGAGGTATACGTTCAGAGGGACATGACCAAGAACGAGATAGCAAGAGCAGCAGATGCAAGGAAAAGGCGCAAGGAGAGGGAAGGAAGCCAGGGAACCTCAGTCTCCAACCCAGCAATCCCAGAGGGGAGTGGGAAACCCCAATTCAGCAGCTCAGGAACCCCAGAAGGGAATGCAACACCCCAACCCACCACCCAATACGGCCCCCCCAAACCCCCAGCACAAACCCTTCCTTGGCCCTGCACAATGCCCACCACATCAAGCAAATCCTCCCTCTCTCCTTACCCCAAATATCCCCTGCTTTCCCAGCGCCTGGTCTTCCTGCTCCAGGGAGGCCCAGGCAAGACCTAAGCCCTCAATCTCCAACTCCACCTCCCCCCTGAACCCCTGGCAACTACCTCACAGGAGGATGAGCCTACCCAAGTAGCAATGACCATGGAACAACTTCCTACCCTTGCGGGGAGTGAGGGTGAAAATGGATATAAGAAAGTGAGCTTCAAGGTAATGTACTCAAACATTGATGGGAATACCAATAAAGCAAATGAACTGGCAGAAAGATCACAAGAAGAAAACCCTGATGTAATAGGACTAACAGAAACAAAATTGTCAGGAGTCATAACAGATGCTGTGTTTCCAAAGGACTACTATATAGTAAGGAAAGAGAGGGAAGGGAGAGGAGGTGGAGGAGTGGCCCTGCTGATAAGGAAGTACTGGAGTTTTGATGAGACGGAAATTCCAGGCTGTGACGGGTTCAGAGATCACATAACAGGAACTATAACAATGGGTGGACCTAAGATAATAGTGGCAGTTATTTACAACCCTCCCCTAAATGACCGAAGACCCAGACAGGAGTTTGATTGGAACAACATGGCAACCATTAATATAATAGAGAGAGTAGCATGAGTTACCTGCAGGAATGGCTCAAGATTTTTAATTATGGGCGATTTCAACCATGGAAAGATAGACTGGGAGAATGGGAACCCACATGGTGGTGCCGATACATGGAGAGCTAAACTCTTGGAAGTGGCAACAAGGAACTTTCTGAGCCAGCATGTCAGGGAACCTACAAGAGTGAGAGGCAATGATGAACCAGCTAGACTCGACTTGATATTCACCCTGAATGAGTCAGAAATAAGGTAAGTCAAAGTTGAAGCCCCCATAGGAATGAGTGACCAAAGTGTACTGACTTTTGAGTACTTGGTGAATGTAGGGATAACCTATCCAAGGGTGGAATCGGAGGGGAAAAGACTATATTACCGAAGAGGAAAAAATGACGAGATGAGGAACTTCCTAAAGGGAATACCATGGGAAACAGAAATTAGAGACAAGACTGTACAGGACATGATGGATTTTGTTGCCCAGAAGTGCCAGGAAGCTGCAAACAGGTTTATCCCCGTCCAAAAGGAGAGAAACGAAAAAAAAAACAGAAAAATCCATGGTTCAACCAGGAGTGCAATTTACCGAAGCAACTGAATAAAGGAATATGGAGAAACTACAGAAATAACAGAGCACCGGAGAGCAGGGAGAGATACCAGAGGGCCAGAAATGAGTACCTCAGAGTGAGGAGGGAAGCAGAGGCAGTTTGAAAATAAGACCCAACCAAAGCTGCTCCACAGCCACATCAGGAGGAAAACAGCAGTGAGGGAACAAGTGATGAAATTGAAAAAATGGGAGAAAAGATACACAGAGAATGACAAGGAGGTGTGTGAAGAACTCAACAAGAGATTCCAGGAGGTCTTCACAATAGAACAAGGAGGAGAAGCCTCTGCACTAAATGAGGAGGCAAACCAAGCAACCTTGGAGGAATTTGACCTTACCAGTGATGTGGTCAAAAGGTTTCTGTTGGAGCTGGATGTGACAAAGGCTGTTGAGCCTGATAGAATCTCACCATGGATACTAAAGGAAGGTGCAGAAGCACTAAGTGTGTCACTCTCAATGGTGTATGACAGGTCTCTGACAACAAGAGACCTACGAGAAAGTTGGAAGACAGGTAATGTAGTCCCAATATTCAAGATGGGTGACAGGCAAGAGACACTGAACTACAGGCCAGTTTCCCTAATTTGTATACCATGCACGTTGATGGAGAAGATCATGAGGAAAAGGCTCATAGAGCATCTGGAGGGGAAATAACTTTGTAACGCACCACCAATATGGGTTCAGAGATGGTAAATTGTGCCTCACAGGTTTACTAGAATTCTATGACCAGGCAACAAAAATTGGGCAGGAAAGAGAAGGGTGAGCCGACTGCATTTTCCTGGACTGCCAGAAAGCCTTTGACACAGTACCTCATAAAAGGCTGTTAAAAAAGTTGGAGCAACAGGCAGGAGTAAAAGGGAAAGTGATGCAATGAATAAGGGAGTACTTAAACAAGAGGAAACAGCGAGTAACGGTGAGGGGGGAGACATCAAAGTGGCGAGATGTCACCAGCGGAGTCCCACAGTCTCAATACTTGGACCCATCTTGTTTCTAAATTATGTAAACGATCTTCCAAAGGGTATAGACTCATTCCTCTCAATGTTTGCTGATGATGCAAAAATTATGAGTAGAATCAAGACGGATGAAGATAGACAGCGAATACAGGATGACCTGGACAAACTGGAAAATTGTTCTAGAAAATGGCTGCTAAAGTTCAACTCAGGAAAGTGTAAAGTAATGAAATTAGGCAAAGGGAGCGGGAGGCTGAACACAAGGTACCACCTGGGAGGTAAAATCCTGCAAGAATCAATTAGAGAGAAAGATCTGGGGGGTTGATATCACACAGAACCTGTCCCCAGAGGCCCACATCAAAAGGATATCATCAGCGGCATATGCTAGATTGGCCAACATTAGAACTGACTTTAGAAACTTGTGCAACGAATCGTTCAGGACCCTGTATACCACTTATGTCAGACCAATCTTTGAATATGCAGCGCCAGCTTGGTGACCATACCTAGTTAAACACAAGAAAAAGTTAGAGAAGAATCAGCGGTATACCACCAGGCTCGTCCCGGAACTGAGAGGAATGAGCTACAAGGAAAGGCTAAAGGAGCTGAACCTCATGTCCCTGGAAAGCAGAAGAGTAAGGGGAGACATGATAACCACCTTCAAAATTCTCAGGGGAATTGACAGGGTGGACAAAGACGAAATCTTCAGCATGGGTGAGACACGAACAAGGGGACTCAGGTGGAAATTTAGTACCCAGATGAGCCACAGAGACGTTAGAAAGAATTGTTTCGGTGTCAGAGTAGTTAATAAATGCAATGCACTAGGAAGTGATGTGGTGGAGGCTGACTCCATACACAGTTTCATATGTAGATATTACAGAGCCCAGTAGGCACAGGACCCTGTACAGCAGTTGATTGACAGATGAGAAGTGAGACCAAACAGGCAGAGCTCTACCTCTGCAAGCACAAATAGGTGAGTACAAATAGGTTAGTACATCAATACACACACACACACACACACGCGCGCACACACACACACACACACACACACACACAGGTATCAGGAATCTGTACACCAGTTGATTGACGGTTGAGAGGCGGGACCAAAGAGCCAGAGCTCAACCCCCGCAAGCACAATTAGGTGAGTACAATTAGGTGAGTACACACACACACACCCACACACCCATATGAGAATTATGAGAAGGGTTAAGACAGAGGAGGACAGCTTGAGGCTTCAAGAAGACCTGGACAAGCTGCAGGAATGGTCGAACAAATGGCTGTTGGAGTTTAACCAAGGAAATGTAATGTAATGAAGATAGGGGTAGGAAGCAGGAGACCAGATACAAGGTACCATTTGGGAGATGAAATACTTCAAGAGTCAGAGAGAGAGAAAGACCTGGGGGTTGATATCACGCCAGACCTGTCCCCTGAAGCTCATATCAAGAGGATAACATCAGCAGCATATGCTAGGTTGGCTAACATAAGAAGGGCTTTAAGAAACTTGTGTAAGGAATCTTTCAGAACATTATATACCACATATGTCAGACCAATCCTGGAGTATGCGGCTCCAGCATGGAGTCCATATCTAGTCAAGCATAAGACTAAACTGGAAAAGGTTCAAAGGTTTGCCACCAGACTAGTACCCGAGCTGAGAGGTATGAGCTACGAGGAGAGACTACGGGAATTAAACCTCACTTCGCAGGAAGACAGAAGATTTAGGGGGGCCATGATCACCACATTCAAGATTCTCAAGGGAATTGATAGGGTAGATAAAGACAGGCTATTTAACACAAGGGGCACACGCACAAGGGGACACAGGTGGAAACTGAGCGCCCAAATGAGCCACAGAGATATTAGAAAGAACTTTTTTAGTGTCAGAGTGGTTGACAAATGGAATGCATTAGGAAGTGATGTGATGGAGGCTGACTCCATACACAGTTTCAAGTGTAGGTATGATAGAGCCCAATAGGCTCAGGAATCTGTACACCTGTTGATTGACGGTTGAGAGGCGGGACCAAAGAGCCAAAGCTCAACCCCCGCAAGCACAACTAGGTGAGTACAACTAGGTGCGTACACACACAAACACACACTTGAAACCAGAGAGACTCGACATAGTCTTCACTCTGAACGACTTCGACATAAGAGAAATCGGTTTATGTGGACGCAGTGGGAATGAGCGACCACAGTGTACTTGTGTTTGAGTACCTGATTGAAGAAGGGTTATTGAACTCGAGGAGGGATACCGAAACCAAAAGGTTAGCATACCGAAAGGGAAACTATGAGGGGATAAGAAAATTCCTAACAGATATAGCATTGGAAACAGAGCTCATGGGAAAGACTGCCCAAGATATGATGGACAACATCACGTAGAAGTGCAAGGACGCAGCAAACAAGTTTGTCCCAGTCCAAAAGGAAAACAGTGAAATGAAGATGAGAAACCCATGGTTTAATCAGAGATGTAGGCTAGCTAAGCAGCAAAGTAAAAGGGCCTGGAGAAAGTATAGGAATAACAGGACACTGGAGAGCAAAGAAAGATACCAGAATGCCAGGAATGAATATGGCAGGATGAGAAGAGAGGCAGAAAGACAATACAAAAATGACATCGCAAGCAAGGAAAAGACTCAACCTAAATTGACTCCTATGCAGCCTAAATTGCTGCATAACCACTTCAGGAGAAACCAACAGTAAAGGAACAGGTTATGAAATTAAGGATAGGGGCGAAAAGATTCACTACAAACGACAAGGAAGTGTGTGAGGAACTGAATAAGAAATTCCAGGAGGTCTTCACCTTAGAGCAAGGAGAAATTCCAGAGATAAGAGAGGGAATAGCTAACCAGAAACCACTGGAAGAGTTTGAGATTACCAGCGGGGAAGTAAGGAAGTGTTTACTAGAGTTGGATGTGACAAAGGTTATAGGCCCAGATGGAATCACCCCTTGGATATTAAAGGAAGGAGCAAAAGAACTGTGCCTACCACTCTCCATAGTGTATAACAAATCACTGGCAACAGGGGAACGGCCAGATATTTGGAAAGCAGCTAATGTAGTCCCGATATACAAGAAAGGGGATAGACAGGAGGCACTGAACTACAGGCCAGTGTCCCTAACCTGCATACCATGCAAGCTGATGGAGAAGATTGTGCGAAGAAAGCTAGTGGAGCATCTGGAGCGAAGGAAATTTGTAATACAGCACCAACATAGGTTCAGGGATGGCAGGTCCTGCCTCACAGGGTTACTTGAATTCTACGATCAGGCATCACAAATAAGGCAAGAAAGAGAAGGGTAGGCAGACTGCATATTTTTGGATTTTCAGAAAGCCTTTGATACAGTACCACACAAGAGGCTAGTGAAAAAGTTGGAGATGCAGGCTGGAGTGACAGGGAAGGTACTCCATTGGATAAAGGAGTACCTAAGCAACAGGAGACAACGAGTCAGTGTGAGGGGTAAGGTCTCAGATTAGCGAGACGTTACAAGTGGAGTCCCGCAGGTGTCAGTCCTTGGACCTATACTGTTTCTGATATATGTAAATGATCTCTCAGAGGGTATAGAATCGTTTCTCTCAATGTTTGCCAATGATGCAAACATTATGACGAGGACTGAAACAGAGGATGATAGTAGGAGGCTACAAGATGACCTAGACATACTGAGTGAATGGTCCAACAAATGGCTGTTGAAGTTCAACCCGAATAAATGCAAAGTAATGAAACTAGACTGTGGAAACAGGAGGCCAGACACAGGATACAGAATAGGAGATGAAGTACTTAATGAAACGGACAGAGAGAAAGATCTAAGAATTGATATCACACCAAACCTGTCTCCTGAAGCCCACATAAAAAGAATAACGTCTGCGGCATATGCGAGGCTGGATAACATCAGAACAGCGTTCAGGAACCTGTGTAAGGAATCATTCAGAATCTTGCACATCACATATGTAAGATCAATCCTGGAGTATGCGGCCCCAGCATGGAGCCCGTACCTTGTCAAGCACAAGACGAAGCTGGAAAAAGTCCAAAGGTATGCCACTAGACTAGTTCCAGAATTACGAGGCATGAGTTACGAGGAAAGGCTGCGGGAAATGCACCTTATGACACTGGAAGACAGAATAGTAAGGGGAGACATGATCACAACCTACAAAATCCTCAGGGGAATCGACCGGGTAAAAAAGGATAAACTATTCAACACTGGCGGAACGCGAACAAGGGGACACAGGTGGAAACTGAGTACCCACATGAGCCATTGGGACGTTAGAAGGAACTTTTTCAATGTCAGAGTAGTTAACGGATGGAATGCATTAGGCAGTGATGTGGTGGAGGCTGACTCCATACACAGTTTCAAATGTAGATTTGATAGAGCCCTGTAGGCTCAGGAATCTGTACACCAGTTGATTGACAGTTGAGAGGCGGGCCCAAAGAACCAATGCTCAAACCCTGCAAGAACAAATAGGTGAGTACAAACAGGTGAGTACTTGGGGGGTCTGGTAACTGAGTGGACAGCGTGCAGGACTCGTAATTCTTTGGCCCGGGTTCGATTCTCGGACCTGACAGAAACAAATGGGCAAAGTTTCTTTAATTCTGAATGCCCCTGTTACCTAGCAGTAAATAGTTACCTGGGAGGTGGACAGCCGTTACGGAGCTGCTTCCTGGGGGTGGGTGTGTGTGCGGAAAAATTTGTTAGTTAATAGTTAGTAACAGTTGATTGACAGTTGAGAGGCGGGCTGGAAGAGCAATGCTCAACCACCACAAGCACAACTAGGTGTATACAACTAGATGAATACACACGTATACGAGAAGTCTATTTTAGCACAAAACAAACTTAAATAAAAGTACGAGAAATAGCTGCGAGTGTTCACGCGATAATCATAGTCTATGATAAGGCACACAGTGATGAATTACTGTATGAACACAGTGATGAATTACTGTATGCACACAGTGAGAGAGAGAGAGAGAGAGAGAGAGAGAGAGAGAGAGAGAGAGAGAGAGAGAGAGAGAGAGAGAGAGAGAGAGAGAGAGAGAGAGAGAGAGAGAGAGAGAGAGTCAAGGCCATTAAAACATTAAAAGAAGCAAGAAAAGCAGAATTTGAATGAAAAAGAAGAGAATAAATAAGTAATGAGAGTAGAAGCCGACAGATCAATAAAGAGAAGTTATTGGAGAAACCAGAGAAGATGTGCATAAGAAGTAACAGAAGCAACAGACACTTGTCAGGAGCACAATACAGCAGAAAGATGCAACAGTAACAGGATAACAGATGTCTGGGGAAACGGATGAGAATGAAAGAACGGGATAGAGAGAAGATCAAGGATTATAACTGCAAGACCAATAAAGAAGACAAAGACATAGTATAAAGATGGAGAGTGAGCATAGATGAGCAGAGAGTAGAAACACGGATGAAATAAAATGAAATAAAATAAATTATAAAGAAGATATCTGAAGGAAAGAACATGGGAACAGAGAGAAGATTCGAAACGAAAATAAACTAGAAAATGATAGAACAAAAATACAGAAACAGACACTAATACGATAAACAGACAGAAAGATCGTAGCAAGATCTCAGATCTTAGAAAGTATGAATAAGGAAATACAGTAAGAAAGGTCTGTAATACTCCGGAGAGGCACAGAGGCTAATGATTGCTGGAGCATTAACTCCGACAAACACACACAGAGGAAGAGCTGAGATAACCTGCACTAAATATACAAACAGCATCAGGAGTGTATATGAATAATTCATACATCCCAATGTTTGTGAGAGGTCTGCCGCCTCGGTAAGTATAGTGTATATTACACACAACAACAACAATTATACTTCCCGCATACACCGGACTGGAAACATAACAACAACACTCAAAATGCTCAAAAGTTTCAATATCGAGCATTTGTGATAACAAGAAAGGTCAGTGAAGAACGTAACTGTTCAGATTTAACGCAGTGTTCTAGGGAACAGATTTTTCGTGTGTTCTCTGTGTGGTAGAGAAGGTTGGTATGGCTTAGTGGTACAGCGTGGGGAGGATGGCTGGCCTGATGGTTTGTATGTATGGAATATACATTCCACATACATATGGAATGTTCATATATTTGAATAGTCATTGACGCTAACAAGTACTCACACAAAAAATTCAGACATACACATTCTCAGATTTAGAGAAATACATACGTATGTATGTATGTATGTAACCTACTTCTTAGTTTGTAAACCAGATGTGGGAGGGACAAAGCTCTTGGTATCCAAACATGTCACAAAACGTCTGCTACTCTGCTTTTTAGTGGGCGCCTGACCACTCAGTGGATAGCGCTTCGGATTCGTAGTCCTGAGGTTCCGTCCGGTGGAGGCAGAGACAAATGGGCAAAATATTTCTTTCATTCTGATGGACCTGTTCACCTAGCAGAAAATAGGTACCAAGGAATTAGAAAGCTGCTACGGGCTGCTTCCTGGAGGTGTGTAACAAAATGAGGCCAGGTCGACGACCGGGCCGCGGGGACGCTAAGCCCCGAAATCATCTCAAGATAACCTAACCTCAAGGAAGTGTAAAAAAAAAACTTAGGCACTTTACCTTTATTAAGAATCTACATAAATATTAATCAACTTTAGATAACATTTATAGAAAAAATTATGTGACTAATTATTGACCAAACATTTTTTTTTTTGTACAAATATAGTTGCAGAATATAAGACTAACTACAAATTGCAAAACTGGATATAATGAAATTGAGTTGAGTTGAGTAGGCATCCATCAGTCTCAGGAGACTAAGGAGTTGCGCTCTGGTTGTCGGTCTGGAGTGGCCTCACCAGGGCGCAAAGCCAGGGTAGGTTGATTCGGGGGAGAAGCTGTTACCCAGGCAGCAGGTCCCCCCCCCCTCTCCACGGTGCAGAAGCTGTTACCCAGGCAGCAGGTCCCCCCCCCCTCTCCACGGTGCAGAAGCTGTTACCCAGGCAGCAGGTCCCCCCCCCCCTCTCCACGGTGCAGAAGCTGTTACCCAGGCAGCAGGTCCCCCCCCCCCTCTCCACGGTGCAGAAGCTGTTACCCAGGCAGCAGGTCCCCCCCCCCCCTCTCCACGGTGCAGAAAGTCTCCAATGGAAAGGCATACGCCAATACGATTGGTTCCAGCGCCGTCGCAGGAACTGTGAGTTCCGGGGTTGACCTCGAAGGTGGTGAAGAAGGGCACAGGGACCTCCAACCCCAGAGACCACCGTGGTCGGGGCCGGAGAAGAACCACCCCATCAAGGGTATGAACGACCCAGCCTCGTGAAACAGAACCTGAGCCGCACGACCCCCAGGAGGTGGACGTCCCGGTCCCACACCTACGGGTTCCAGACAGCGATCGTCACAGCCCCTTTTCACCCGAGGCCGGCCTTCTTCAAGAGGCCGGCCTCGGCCTCGGTTATATTATGCTGTATAATACAACTATGATATTATACAAATACACGACAATAATAAATTGATTCCTCAAGATAAGGAGCTTCTGTTATGTTATCCTCGCATTTTGATGAGAAATAAAAAAATATACACCGTGTGTGGTCATTGTGTAAATACTTGTTATGTGTCTTATCCAAACAGCGATGACACATCCGGTTGAGAGCCGGGACCAAAGAGCCACAGCTCAACCCCCCGCAAGCACAACTAGGTGATTACAACTAGGTGAGTACATCCGGTAAGGTTATCAAAGCAGTTTACATCTTTCTTGTCTAATATCTAAAGTGCCTTTCAGACCACAGCAAAACTGGGCTTGCCTCCTGTAATTGCTCATACACCATCCCGTCCTCTTAATAGAACGTCGCATTTTGACGCATACTCTACGTAAGGCCAAAAATTGTCGTACTAGAAAACGAAAGCTGCTCGCGAAATTGACATACTGTAACGTTTTTTGCTTTGGGCCCTCTGGTAGGTTAGGATAAGGGCACGTTAGTACGACTGTTTCTTGACGTTGGGAAAGCCTGGGAAGACGGGCTTCACACTAAGCATATGACCAATCACTCGATCTCTCTTACGAGTGTTGAGCTACATACAGTTCTCCACAAAAAGACAGTTTCTCTTAAACTCGATTTATTCTAAGCCCTGTAACCAGTTAAGTCTTTCATATTTCACTGTATCAAAACCTATTAAATTTTGCGAGTAGAGAAATCATAGTTGTGTCGTTCCACAATATATATGATGTACTTCGACGTCAAATGTGATTCGTTCAGTGGATGTCTAGTTAACTTAAATTATGGCAGACTCCAAATATATTATTATATTCACTGCGTGTAATATATTCTATTGTATCAAACTTTAAATAGACAGCTAGTCATATTTCACAGAGAATGAATTTGGAAGCTACTGATGTGCGACTCGACATATATTGCAAATTTGTTGATCCAACCATAATTTAAATTGCACCCCAGCAGTATACCACATTAAAATATGTCTGAGAGGAATTCAGGGCATAAAATTAAGGCTCTACGTTCAGGGCTCAGCTCAGCTGACACCTGCACACTACTAGACATGCATTATATTCCCGTATATTTAAATTCAGATACGTTATATCCTAGAATTCCAGACGAGATTGTTGGCTCTTAAGCAGGAACCAGGAGAGTTTCTTCCCAGTAGCAGTTGGGGCCGGGTGAGAGGGGGAGGGGGGAAGGGAAAGGATTGAGGGGATGTGGGGGGAGGGAGGGGGACCTGGGGAAGGGACGGGGAGCTTGGGACCTGTGATAAATTACCATCCCTTCCTACTACACGGGTGATATTTTAAAGACCATGTGTAAACCCTCAATAAATATCTCGCTCCCATTCTTCAGCTTGAGCGTGCAGAATTTTCTCTTTGCATCAGCTTATAAAAATCCAAGTAAAATATTTCAACAGCCTCTTATTAGTTCCCGCAATTCGTATGTCTTCAAGCTTCATCAAATAGTTTGTTTTGCAGTGTTGGTGCACGACGCAGCTCTAGGAAAGTGACCACATAAGAATTAGGAAAACTGTAGAAGGCCTATTGGCTAGCTCACTCTCGTGGAGTTGTGAGAAGGGAACACAGTCATCAGGGGCCCTGGCCACACAGTTGTGAGAGGGGGACACAGTCATCAGGGGCCCTGGCCACACAGTTGTGAGAGGGGAACACAGTCATCAGGGGCCCTGACCACACAGTTGTGAGAGGGGAACACAGTCATCGGGGGCCCTTGGTCACAGAGTTGTGAGAGGGGAACACAGTCATCAGGGGCCCTGACCACACAGTTGTGAGAGGGGAACACAGTCATCAGGGGCCCTGACCACACAGTTGTGAGAGGGGAACACAGTCATCAGGGGCCCTTGGTCACAGAGTTGTGAGAGGGGAACACAGTCATCAGGGGCCCTGACCACACAGTTGTGAGAGGGGAACACAGTCATCAGGGGCCCTGACCACACAGTTGTGAGAGGGGAACACAGTCATCAGGGGCCCTGGCCACACAGTTGTGAGAGGGGAACACAGTCATCAGGGGCCCTGACCACACAGTTGTGAGAGGGGAACACAGTCATCAGGGGCCCTGACCACACAGTTGTGAGAGGGGAACACAGTCATCAGCGGCCCTTGGTCACAGAGTTGTGAGAGGGGAACACAGTCATCAGGGGCCCCTGACCACACAGTTGAGAGAGGGGAACACAGTCATCAGGGGCCCTGACCACACAGTTGTGAGAGGGGAACACAGTCATCAGCGGCCCTGACCACACAGTTGTGAGAGGGGAACACAGTCATCAGGGGCCCTGACCACACAGTTGTGAGAGGGGAACACAGTCATCAGGGGCCCTGACCACACAGTTGTGAGAGGGGAACACAGTCATCGGGGGCCCTTGGTCACAGAGTTGTGAGAGGGGAACACAGTCATCAGGGCTCCTGACCACACAGTTGAGAGAGAGGAACACAGTCATCAGGACTCCTGACCACACAGTTGAGAGAGGGAAACACAGTCATCAGGGCTCCTGACCACACAGTTGAGAGAGGGGAACACAGTCATCAGGGCTCCTGACCACACAGTTGAGAGAGGGGAACACAGTCATCAGGATAAGTAACTTACACATCCACTCTACTTGACTCAAGACACGCTCGACCACCAGTTCCACCACTTGCCAACTGTCCTCAGCTCGTTGTGCCGCCTTACGCCTGAACGAGCCTGAGATAATTAATACCAATCGCTACAAACAACACATCTTAGCACTTCCCTTCTGAGACAATCACTCTCAAACACTTCTCAGCACAAATCTGTAACATCTTATACATTCTGGAATAACAACACACAAGGAAAACAATAATTATTGGAATGTAATATTCAAGTGGTAACAGTGAACCTTTCACTAAAGTGCGTGTTATTCCCCATCTGACCACTGACTACTCTCATACAACAGAATACAATACTGCAATACACTCTCACAACTCTCGCAACAAGATGAAAATAATATAATACAGTACTTATACACTGAAAACAGTAATATGGAAATTTTTAGTCCATAGCAAATTAAGTTGTAATGAATGTGTAATTATGCATGCATTGTAATAATTAGGAATCAGATAAATACCTGGTTCGTAACAATGATGATGGTGATGATGATGATGATAATGATAATCCAGAATTGTTTCATATATCTGTTGGTTGCGGTGTCCAGGTTTGGAGTCCCTATGCCTTCTTTTACCAACTTCAAGGTAAATTCGAGATTGCCTCATTGGATGCCAGCGGGGTGCAGACAGTTGCTACCTGCAGTGTCGTGTGGAAGGCTGCTGTTTGGCGTTTCGGCGCCATGGGAGGCCCCCCTTCCCCCCCGGTTGTGAGAGCCCAGTCTGTCAGCCTCGAGTTTTCTGGTCGAGCTGGATATCCAGAGGTGGGGCTAGTGCTGTGTGACATGCTGCAGGTCCCTGTGGGGGATGTTTATGGAATTGAACTTGTGACTGTGCACAGGGTGATTGTCAAGTTTACGAGGGAGGAGGTATATCAGGCGTTTTTAAGGCGTTGCAAGGGGCGGACCTTGTCACTGCCAGAAGGTGCAGGCACCGTGACTGTCTCAGATCGGAGTGGTGCCATCACGTATGTTAGCGTGCATGGGGTGCTTTTGGAATTCCCGGAGGGGCTGCTGCGGTGCTATTTCGGCCGGTTTGGGGCAGTCGTCAGTGTGGGGTTGCACCTGCTTTCCTCGGGTACGCTTAAGGGTGTACAGTCAAACATTCGCACTCTGGAAATGAGGCTGCAGGCGGACATTCCGTCTCAAGTGAAGCTCATGGGTTGTTACGTTAGGGTGCATCATGCCCGCAAGCCACGTACATATTTCCGTTGTGGACTCTTGGGCCATCAGGCTGCTGGGTGCTCTACACTTGCTGTCGTGCCCATCAACCTTTTCCATGAGGAGGACTTTCCGCCGTTCCCTGTGGAGGAGGATTCGGTGGCTGTGGATGAGGACGACTCTCTGGCTGCTGCCGTGTCCCGTGTGTTGCCTGTTGCGCCTCCTGTTGCTGTCGCCTCTCCTCAGGAGGTTGAGTCGCCATCGGGTGCTCGTCCTGCCCCAGTTGATGTCCCGGATATTCCTGTGGTTCTTCTGGCTCCCATTTGAAAGGCTCCCCTGTCTTCATGTACTTCAACTGTGGTGCCTGTCACTGCGCTTTTGCCGTGTGCCCAGGCTGTGCTGGTGGCTGTGGAGCCGTCTACTGTGCTCGACCTGGTTCCCTGTGTGGTTGCGGATGCTGCCGTCCTACGGAGGGCGTCGGTTCGCCCGCTTGGGATGATTAGGTTTCTGGGTCGAAATCCGGTTCTGATGATGTTCAGTCGGTTCCCAAGCGCTCCAGGCGATCTTCTTCTGCCTGGGCTGAAGAAGATCCATTCCTCCAGTGAGAGGAATGGGTGCTCCAGTGAGAGAACGGGTGCTCCAGTGAGAGGAACGGGTGCTTCAGTGAGAGGAATGGGTGCTCCAGTGAGAGAACGGGTGCTCCAGTGAGAGAAGGCGTGCTCCAGTGAGAGAAGGGGTGCTCCAGTGAGAGAACAGGTGCTCCAGTGAGAGGAAGGGTGCTCCAGTGAGAGAACGGGTGATCCAGTGAGAGAAGGGGTGCTCCAGTGAGAGAACAGGTGCTCCATTCGGGGAACTGTTGCTCCAGTGAGAGAACGGGTGCTCCAGTGAGAGAATGGGTGCTCCAGTGAGAAAACAGAAGCTCCAGTGGAAGAACAGGTGCTCCAGTGAGAGAACGGGTGCCCCAGTGAGAGAACAGGTGCTCCAGTGAGGGAACGGGTGCTCCAGTGAGAGAACAGTGCTCTAGTGAGAGAAAGGGTGCTCCAATGAGAGAACGGGAGCCCCAGTGAGAGAACAGGTGCTCCAGTGAGAGAACGGGTGCCCCAGTGAGAGAACAGGTACTCCAGTCAGTGAACAGGTGCTCCAGTGTGAGAACAGATGCTCCAGTGAGAGAACAGATGCTCCAGTGAGAGAACAGTGCTCCAGCGAGAAAACAGTGCTCCAGTGAGAGAACGGATGCTCCAGTGAGAGAACAAATGCTCCAGTGAGAGAACAGATGCTCCGGTGACAGAACGGGTGCTCAAGGGAGAGAACGGGTTCTCCAGTGAGAGAACAGGTGCTACAGTTAGAGAACAGGTACTCCAGTGAGAGAACGGATGCTCCAGTGAGGGAACAAGTGCTCCAGTGAGAGAACGGTAGCTCCAGTGAGAGAACAAATGCTCCAGTGAGAGAACGGGTGATCCAGTGCGAGAACGGGTGCTCCAGTGAGAGAACAGATGCTCCAGTGGGAGAACGGGTGCTCAAGGGAGAGATCGGGTTCTCCAGAGAGAGAACAGATGTTACAGTTAGAGAACAGGTACTCCAGTGAGAGAACGGGTGCTGCAGTGAGAGAACGGGTGCTCCAGTGAGAGAACGGGTGCTCCAGTGAGAGAACGGGTGCTCCAGTGAGAGAACGGGTGCTCCAGTGAGAGAACGGGTGCTCCAGTGAGAGAACGGGTGCTCCAGTGAGAGAACGGGTGCTCCAGTGAGAGAACGGGTGCTCCAGTGAGAGAACGGGTGCTCCAGTGATGGAACGAGTGCGCCAGTGAGAGAACGGGTGCCCCAGTTAGAGAACGGGTGTTACAGTGAGAGAACGGGTGATCCAGTAAGAGAACGGTGCTCCAGTGAGAGAACGGGTTCTCCAATGAGAGAAAAGGTGCTCCAGTGAGAGAATGGGTGACCCAGTCAGAGAACGGGTTCTCCAGTGAGAGAACAGGTGCTCCAATGAGAGAAAAAGTGTTCCAGTGAGAGAAGTGATGCTCCAGTGAGAGAACATGTGCTCCAGTGGGAGAACAGGGCCCCAGTGAGAGAACAGTGCACTAGTGAGAGAACAGATGATCCAGTGAGTGAACGGGTGCTCCAGTGAGAGAACAGATTTTCCTGTGAGAGAACAGGTGCTCCAGTGAGAGAACGGTGATCCATTGAGAGAACGGTGCTCCAGAGAGAGAACAGGTGCTCCAGTAGAAGAACAGTTGCTTCAATGAGAAAACGGGTACCCCAGTGAGAGAACAGGTGCTCCTGTGGGAGAACTGGTGCTCCAGTGAGAGGAACGGGTACTCCAGTCAGAGAACGGGTTCTCCAGTGAGAGGAACGGGTGCTCCAGTGAGAGAAAAGGTATTCCAGTGAGAGAACGGGTGCTCCAGTGAGAGAACAGATGCTCCAGTGAGAGAACAGATGCTCCAGTGAAAGAACAGATTCTCCACTGAGAGAACAGTGCTTCAATGAGAGAACAGTGATCCAGTGAGAGAACAATGCCCCAGTGAGTGAACAGTGCTCCAGTGAGAGAACAGGAGCTCCAATGAGGGAACAGGTGCTCCAGTGAGAGAACAGATGCTCCAGTGAGAAGACGGGTGCACCAGTGGGAGAACGGGTTCTCCAGTTAGAGACCAGGTGCTCCAGTGAGAGACCGGGTGCTCCAGTGAGAGAACGAGTGCTCCAGAGAGAACGGGTGCCACAGTGAGATAACAGTGCTTCAGTGAGAGAACAGTGCTCCAGTGAGAGAACAGTGCTCCAATGTGAGAGAACAGGTGCTCCAGTGAGAAAACAGGTGCTCTTGTAAGAGAACAGGCGCTCCAGTGAAGGAACGGGTGCTCCAGTGAGAGAACGGGTGCTCCAGTGAGAGAACGGGTGCTCCAGTGAGAGAATAGGTGATCCAGTGAGGGAACAGGTGCTCTAGTGAGAGAACAGTGCTCCAGTGAGAGAACAGGTGTTCCAGTGAGGGAACTGGTGATCCAGTGAGAGAACAGTGCTCCAGTGAGAGAACGGGTGCTCCAGTGAGAGACGAGTGCTCCAGTGAGAGAACGGGTTCTCCAGTGAGAGAATAGGTGCTCCATTGAGAGAAAGGGTGCTCCAGTGAGAGAACGGGTGCTCCAGTGAGAGAACGGGAGCTCCAGTGAGAGAACGGGTGCTCCAGTGAGAGAACGGGAGCTCCAGTGAGGGAATATTGCTCCAGTGAGAGAACAGTGCTCCATTGAGAGAACGGGTGCAACAGTGAGGGAACGGGTGCTCCAGTGAAGGAACGGGTGCTCCAGTGAGAGAACAGGAGCTCCAATGAGGGAACAGGTGCTCCAGTGAGAGAACAGATGCTCCAGTGAGAGGACGGGTGCACCAGTGGGAGAACGGGTTCTCCAGTTAGAGACCAGGTGCTCCAGTGAGAGACCGGGTGCTCCAGTGAGAGAACGAGTGCTCCAGAGAGACCGGGTGCAACAGTGAGATAACAGTGCTTCAGTGAGAGAACAGTGCTCCAGTGAGAGAACAGTGCTCCAATGTGAGAGAACAGGTGCTCCAGTGAGACATCAGTGCTCCAGTGAGAGAACGGGTGCTCCAGTGAGAGACGAGTGCTCCAGTGAGAGAACGGGTTCTCCAGTGAGAGAATAGGTGCTCCATTGAGAGAAAGGGTGCTCCAGTGAGAGAACGGGTGCTCCAGTGAGAGAACGGGAGCTCCAGTGAGAGAACGGGTGCTCCAGTGAGAGAACGGGAGCTCCAGTGAGGGAATATTGCTCCAGTGAGAGAACAGTGCTCCATTGAGAGAACGGGTGCAACAGTGAGGGAACGGGTGCTCCAGTGAAGGAACGGGTGCTCCAGTGAGAGAACGGGAGCTCCAGTGAGAGAACGGGTGCTCCAGTGAGAGAACGGGTGCTCCAGTGAGGAAATATTCCTCCAGTGAGAGAATAGTGCTCCAGTGAGAGAACGGGTGCAACAGTGAGGGAACGTTTGCTCCATTGAAAGAACCGGTGCTCCAGTGAGGGAACATGTGCTCCAGTGAGAAAACAGGTGCTTCAGTGAGAGAACAGGTGCTCCAGTGAGAGAACAGTGCTCAAGTGAGGAAATGGCTGCTCCAGTGAGGGAACGGATGCTCCAGTGAGAGAACAGTGCTCCAGTGAGAGAACGGGTGCTCCAGTGAGAGAACAGATGTTCCTGTGAGAGAACAGGTGCTCCAGTGAGAGAATAGTGCTACAGAGAGGGAACAAGTGCTCCAGTGAGAGAACAGGTGCTCCAGTGAGGGAACAGGTGCTCCAGTGAGGGAACAAGTGCTCCAGTGAAAGAACGAGAGCTCCAATAAGAGAACAGATGCTCCACTGAGAGAACGGGTGCTCCAGTGCGAGAACGGGTGTTCCAGTGAGAGAACAGAAGCTCCAGTGAGAGGACGGGTGCACCAGTGGGAGAACGGGTTCTCCAGTAAGAGACCAGGTGCTCCAGTGAGAGACCGGGTGCTCCAGTGAGAGAACGAGTGCTCCAGAGAGAACGGGTGCCCCAGTGAGATAACAGTGCTTCAGTGAGAGAACAGTGCTCCAGTGAGAGAACAGTGCTCCAATGTGAGAGAACAGGTGCTCCACTGAGAGAACAGTGCTCCAGTGAGAGAACACGTGCTCTTGTAAGAGAACAGGCGCTCCAGTGAGGGAACGGGTGCTCCAGTGAGAGAACGGGTGCTCCAGTGAGAGAACGGGAGCTCCAGTGAGAGAATTGGTGATCCAGTGAGGGAACAGGTGCTCTAGTGAGAGAACAGTGCTCCAGTGAGAGAACAGGTGTTCCAGTGAGGGAACTAGTGATCCAGTGAGAGAACAGTGTTCCAGTAAGAGAACGGGTGCTCCAGTGAGAGACGAGTGCTCCAGTGAGAGAACGGGTGCTCCAGTGAGAGAATAGGTGCTCCATTGAGAGAAAGAGTGCTCCAGTGAGAGAACGGGTGCTCCAGTGAGAGAACGGGAGCTCCAGTGAGAGAACGGGTGCTCCAGTGAGAGAACGGGAGCTCCAGTGAGGGAATATTGCTCCAGTGAGAGAACAGTGCTCCATTGAGAGAACGGGTGCAACAGTGAGGGAACGGGTGCTCCAGTGAAGGAACGGGTGCTCCAGTGAGAGAACGTGAGCTCCAGTGAGAGAACAGGTGCTGCAGTGAGAGAACGGGTGCTCCAGTGAGGAAATATTGCTCCAGTGAGAGAATAGTGCTCCAGTGAAAGAACGGGTGCACCAGTGAGGGAACGTTTGCTTCATTGAAAGAACCGGTGCTCCAGTGAGGGAACATGTGCTCCAGTGAGAAAACAGGTGATCCAGTGAGAGAACAGGTGCTCCAGTGAGAGAACATTGCTCAAGTGAGGAAATGGCTGCTCCAGTGAGGGAACGGATGCTCCAGTGAGAGAACAGTGCTCCAGTGAGAGAACGGGTGCTCCAGTGAGAGAACGGATGCCCCAGTGAGAGAATGGGGGCTCCAGTGAGAGAACAGTGCTTCAGTGAGAGAACTCGTGTTCCATTGAGAGAACAGTGCCCCAGTGAGAGAACAGTGCTCCAGTGAGAGGAACGGGTGCTCCATTGAGAGAACAGGTGCTTCAGTGAGAGAACGGGTGCTCCTGTGAGAGAACAGTTCTCCAGTGAGAGAACAGTTCTCCAGTGAGAGAACAGTGCTCCAGTGAGAGAACAGTTCTCCAGTGAGAGAACAGTGCTCCTTTGAGGGAACGGGTGCTCCAGTGAGAGAACGGGTGCTCCAGTGAGAAAACAGGTGCTCCAGTGAGAGAACAGGTGCTAAGTGAGGGAACAATATTCCAGTGAGAGAACAGGTGCTCCAGTGAGAGAACAGTGCTCCAGTGAGAGAACAGTGCTCCAGTGAGAGAACAGGTGTTCCAGTGAGAGAACGGGTGCTCTAGTGAGAGAACAGTGCTTCAGTGATAGAACAGGTGCTCCAGAGAGAGAACAGTACTCCAGTGATAGAACAGGTGCTCCAGTGAGAGAACAGTGCTCCAGTGATAGAACAGGTATTCCAGTGAGAGAACGGGTGCTCCAGTGAGAGAACAGGTGCTCCAGTGAGAGAAAGGGAGCTCCAGTGAAAGAACGGGTGCTCCAGTGAGAGAGCAATGCTCCAGTGAGAGAACAGTGCTCTAGTGAGAGAACTGTGCTCCAGTGAGAGAACGGGTTCTCCATTTAGAGAACAGGGGCTCCGGTGAGAGAACAGGGGCTCCAGTGAGAGAACGGGTGCTCCATTGAGAGAACGGGTGCTCCAGTGAGAGAACGGGTGCTCCAGTGAGAGAACGGGTGCTCCAGTGAGAGAACGGGGGCTATAGTGAGAGAACGGGTGCTCCATTGAGAGAACGGGTGCTCCAGTGAGAGAACGAGTGCTCCAGTGAGATAACGGGTGCTCCAGTGAGAGAACGGGTGCTCCAGTGAGAGAACGGGTGCTCCAGTGAGAGAACGGGTGCTCCAGTGAGAGAACGGGTGCTCCAGTGAGAGAACGGGTGCTCCAGTGAGGGAGAGAGTCTATCATTATTTGAATTTTTTATTATTTTCGGGACCTTGGAGCTTGTTGGGTTCATGGAGGACCTCTAAGGCACCTGCTGGCTATTACTATGATTGCAGTCCATAACAGCTTAGTATCTCCCGTGTAACTCTTTGCCACTAGGTGAGCTGGTGCATCAGGTGTAAGGACACGTGGCCAAACGTCTTATCTTGCTTAGGAATCGAACCCAGGTTCTAGCTGATGTGAGGCGAGTGCGCTAATTACAGACTGACCTGGTGAATAAATGGGTTATCACGGGAATAAATGGGTGATCACGTGAGTAAATGAGGGATCCAGTTAATGAATGAGTGATCTGGTGAATTATTGGAGGCGATGCAGTGTATGACTGGGTGAGTCAGTGAATGACTGGGTGGTCCAGTGAATGTTGGGTGACCCAGTAAATGTATGGGGGCTGCAGTGAATGACTGGAGGATCATA
This sequence comes from Procambarus clarkii, assembly GCF_040958095.1. Classification (NCBI taxonomy): domain Eukaryota; kingdom Metazoa; phylum Arthropoda; class Malacostraca; order Decapoda; family Cambaridae; genus Procambarus; species Procambarus clarkii. The sequence continues at coordinate 43,242,889 of NC_091185.1, read as the reverse complement.
TTAATGAATGTGTGATCCAATGTAGTGAATGGGTGTATAAGAGTTTATATAAATACAGGAGAACTATTTAGTTAATGAATAATGTAAAGGAGTGAATCAGTGGATGAACGCACGAGAGAATGAATACATGAATAACAAATTGATCGAAAAGAACATTTACGTGTGGTATAATCCCCTCGTTTCCTGGCCACTACGCGACTCGGTAACGATAAGAACCACCTGCCGGTCGTAACGACCAGATCACCGGGGGCCAAAATGTATGGTCGACATTTGCATATCCTACGAGGTCGAGCGAGTCTTTCATGTGAGTTGCTAGTTCGACTCGACCCGCGGCGGCTTCCTTGTCACTTGGGTCGTCTGGGACGGCATGTTCCGTCGGTATTGAGCAGACGGAGTCAAACTGAATGCATTTTAGGTTTATGGTTTGGGTGTTGAGAGTCCGCGATGTTTTGCTCTTTGTTCGTTAAGAAAACTTAACGAAGATATGCTTGTTTATCTGAAGGTTGATTAATGTAGCTAATTTAGTGAGTAGGTAAACATACGCTGAAAAAATCGTATATATCAGGATATCTATATTTTATATATCGTATATATATTTATTTTTTAGCATCTATATCTTAGCATCTATAACTTTAGCATCAATAATTTAGCGTTAAATGCAAAAAAAGGAATTACTACATTTTTGGTTAAAGAAGAGATATTTTCCGTACAAGAGGAAGGAAGAACCATTAACTACCCAGATGGGGTAATTACTTTAACCTTTTAAGCAGTAATTGAGAATGCTGAGGAGCCCAGTCGTAGGCCACAGAACTTGTCGTGGTTGATTAAGCGAGAAACGACAGTACAGAGACTCACATTCTAAAACCTTTCATTAATCATTAATCTTCTGTTTCCGTCTGACTCAATTTTCAATCCTTGCGCTAGATGGAGCCTTATCTCTCTTTCTCTCTCTCTCCCCCCTCTCTCTCTCTCTCTCTCTCTCTCTCTCTCTCTCTCTCTCTCTCTCTCTCTCTCTCTCTCTCTCTCTCTCTCTCTCTCTCTCTCTCTCTCTCTCTCTCTCTCTCTCTCTCTCCCCCCTCTCTCTCTCTCTCTCTCTCCCTCTCTCTCTCTCTCTCTCCCCCTCTCTCTCTCTCTCTCTCTCTCTCTCACTCTCTCTCTCTCTCTCTCTCTCTCTCTCTCTCTCTCTCTCTCTCTCTCTCTCTCTCTCTCTCTCTCTCTCTCTCTCTCTCTCTCTCTCCCCCCCCCCCTCTCTCTCTCTCTCTCTCTCTCTCTCTCTCTCTCTCTCTCTCTCTCTCTCTCTCTCTCTCTCTCTCTCTCTCCCCCCCTCTCTCTCTCTCTCTCTCTCTCTCTCTCTCTCTCTCTCTCTCTCTCTCTCTCTCTCTCTCTCTCTCTCTCTCTCTCTCTCTCTCTCTCTCTCTCTCTCTCTCTCTCGTTTTTTTTTATACACACTCTCTCTTTTCTCTCTCCTCTCTCTCACTCTTCTCACTCTGATCCACATGGCCATCAACATGCGAGATGATTCGCTGAAATATCTGTCTCCAAAATTGACCACCGACTGGTGTCGGGGGGTTGGGTTATGGGTCTGAGCACTTTTGAACGGTTGTTTTGAACAGTCAGTGTGGTCTAGCGGGTTAAGTACTGGATACACTAAATGCATGAAGCTTTAGCTGTCTAGATTTGAATCCTACAGGGTGTAGGAGTTTTCGGTTTTATACTTATTAGCAGTACACGGCCACAGCAACCATCCCTGTCCCCCATTCCTCCCCACCATTTCCCCTTACCCGTCTTTTCGGCTTCAAAACCATTCTCCACTCCAGCATCCCCTCTTCCTTCCCACCATTCCCCACTCCCCTGTCCCTTTGTCCTCCCCACCATCTCTCACTTCCGTCCCCTCGTCATCCCCACCATTCCCCACTCCCTCGTCCGATGCCTTCCCAAATGGTCTGATGTTCCCATCAGAAAATTGAGAACATCAAGTGATCTGATGTTTCCATCACTGAAATATAAAAAAAAAATTAAAAATTAAACGAAAATATGAAAAAATAAATAAATAAACTATACTCACGAAATGAACGGTATGGTAAACAACACAGCTCAATTCCAACGCAATCCACTCAAAATAACTAAATCAAAATGAAAATAAATCAAAATCTAGGAAAATTCAATTTATCAATGCAATCAGAAACGCTGAAATGGAATTGTAACATATTTAGTATAGCATGTGTGTTGCTCTTACATGCAACAGATGGCACTGTTTTTCAAGAAAAGCATAGTTTTACCTGTCACAGGTGTGGCATCTATACTTATACTTACGAAATGAATGGTATGGTAAAGAACACAGCTCAATTCCAACACAATGTCACACATAATAATTCAATAAAAAATCAAATATATCGAAATCTATGAAAATAAAATATATCAATGCAATCGGAAACTTTAAAATGGAAATTGTGACATATTTAGTATACCATGCATGTTGCTATTATGTGCAACAGATGCCGCTGTTTTTAAAAAACGCATGTTTTTAAAAAATGCATTTTTTTAAAAAACGCATGTTTTTAAAAAATGCATGTTTTTAAAAAACGCATGTTTTTAAAAAAACTCATGTTTTTTGTCACAGGGGTGGTATCGATATAGTTGGTATATGAAAAGCAATTCACCAAGCAATCGGTGAAGAACTTTTTGAGATTACAGCATGTGTTGCCCTTACGTCCATCAGATGGCGCTGTTTTTCAAAAAATGCATGTTTTTTTTCCTGTCACAGGTGAGGCATGTATATAGTAGATATATAAAAAGACGCGTCTATTCGAATGCAAAGTTGTGTCAAAATTTCAAAACAATCGGTAAAGAGGTTTCAAAGATTTCCCTCACATGGAAAAACACATGAAAAACACAGTTTAATAGAAAAAACATGTTTTTTATCCGTCACAGACGTGGCATCTATATAGTATGTATATAAAAATTTGGCCGGATGCGAATGGAACGTTGTGTAACAATTTCAAAGCAATCGGTGAAGAACTTTCGGAGATTAGCAATTTTGAACAAACGAACATTTCCATTTTTATTTATATAGATGAAAACCTAAGAATGAAAGTAACTATAGAAGGCCTAAATTGCATATGAAAACATAATAATGAAAGTAACTATAAAAGGCCTAAATTGCACATGAAAACATAAGAATGAAAGTAACTACAGAAGGCCTATTGTCTCTTGCTGCTTCTATGTTGGTTCGGGTTCTTGAAGTGGGTAGAATATAGTTAGGTGTTAATTGGCTGTTGATTGCTGGTGTTGACTTTTTGATGTGTAGGGACTCTCTGATGTCGAGTCTCCTGCTATTGCTGTATCTATCGATGATTTCTGTGCTGCTTGTTAAGATTTCTCTGGAGATGGTCTGATTGTGAGGAGAGATTTTATGTTTCTAGATGGAGTCCTGTTGTTTGTGCATTGTTAACCGCCTGGAGAGAGACGTTGTTGTCCTGCCTATATACTGAGTTCTTTGGGGCTTACAGTCCCCAAGTGGGCATGTGAAGGCATAGACGATGTTGATTTCCTTCAAGGCGTTCTGTTTGGTGTCTAGGGACTTTTTCATGAGTAAATTTGCCGTTTTTTGTTTTTTAGTAAATTGTCAATTGTATTTTCTGATTTTTGTTTGTAGGGATATCATTCCTATTAATAATATCATTCAGTACACTTTCCTCCGTTTTATGTAGCCATCGAAAAGAAGTTCGTGTAAAACAGTCTAATAAGGGGTACAAGTGTTGTGTTAGTTGACTCTTCAGAGGTTGCATGGCGTTTTACCTTTCTTTTTATGACGTCCTCAACATAACCGTTAGAGATGCCATTGTTGACTAGGACCGGCCTTACCCTACAGAGTTCTTCATCGACTTGCTTCCATCCTGAGCTGTGGCTGAGAGCACGGACGACGTAAGCGTTGACAACACTCCTCTTGTACCTGTCTAGGCAGTCACTATTGGCATTGAGGCACATTCCTATGTTTGTTTCCTTAGTGTAGAGGATACTCTATGTCTTAGTGTAGAGGAAACACTAAACTAAGGAAACAAACATAGGAATGAGCCTCAATGCCAATATTGACTGCCCAGAGAGGTATATGAGGAGTGTTGTTAATGCTTACGTCGACTGGGCTCTCAGTCACAGCTCAGAATGGATTTTTGAGACAAAATTGAGTCGTCAATTTTTACAAAAGATTTTTTCCATTTTTACTCGTAAATTTAAAAACAAAATTATAGCAGTAAACTTTGTATTAAAATCAGTTTATTTCATACACACAGAGACACGTGTATGAGTAGAGGTAAAGTGTGAGTTTTTGTAGTGTTCATTGTTGTTGTATGGAACATAAATCTGCTAGGGTGATGGAGCGACTTCTCCTTCTGCTAGGGTGATGGAGCGACTTCTCCTTCTGCTAGGGTGATGGAGCGACTTCTCCTTCTGCTAGGGTGATGGAGCGACTTCTCCTTCTGCTGGGGTGATGGAGCGACCTGTCCTCCTGCTGGGGTGATGGAGCGACCTGTCCTCCTGCTGGGGTGATGGAGCGACCTGTCCTCCTGCTGAGGTGATGGAGCGACCTGTCTTCCTGCTGGGGTGATGGAGCGACCTGTCCTCCTGCTGGGGTGATGGAGCGACTTGTCTTCCTGCTGGGGTGATGGAGCGACTTGTCTTCCTGCTGGGGTGATGGCGCGACCTGTCCTGCTGCTAGGGTGATGGAGCGACCTGTCCTGCTGCTAGGGTGATGGAGCGACCTGTCCTCCTTCTGGGGTGATGGAGCAACCTGTCTTCCTGCTGGGGTGATGGAGCGACCTGTCCTGCTGCTAGGGTGATGGAGCGACCGGTCCTCCTGCTGGGGTGATGGAGCAACCTGTCCTGCTGCTAGGGGTGATGGAGCGACCTATCCTGCTGCTAGGATGATGGAGCGACCTGTCCTGCTGCTAGGGTGATGGAGCGACCTTTCCTGCTGCTAGAGTGATGGAGCGACCTGTCCTGCTCCTAGGGTGATGGAGCGACCAGTCCTCCTACATTCAACATCACTTTTCCCTTATAATATTCCACAAATCTTATTAATTATAAAGTTATCTAATTTATATAATCCTGGACTTACATTAATTTAATCTAAATTACTACTTTTTATATTTTTGATTCTGCAATTATCTGTAGACACATGTTCTCGTGCAGAGAGCCAAGGGGCTCAGAGTCCTTATAGGTGCCACGTGCTAGTTTTGACCTACACCGTCGAGGAACGCGTCTTCCGTAGTAGTCTAGAACCAAGTATATTCTGCCGTTATGTCGATAACATATTCGTTATAGTAAAAGGCCCAGAAGAACTAATTGGTCTAAAAGTAATTGGTAAATACAAGTATTTACTGTATATAGGACCAATATCACTGTGAAAGATGTTGCATTTGCTGCATACTGGTCTGATGGAGAAACAAATTCCATCCAATTCACACAAAATGCAAACAAAATCGAGAATTTGTATTTTTTTGTAAATAATCGTGGCGAAGGAATCCAAGGCTCTCTTTAGATAACTCTCCATTGAAAATATCCTAAATCGATACAAATGCGTTGGTAAGCGAGGTGGTTGGCCGCCTTAACGAGACGGTCGCTACAACCATGGAATAATCAGCAAGTTTTACGGCCGCTCCACCTATGTGTCAGCCCCGGTAGAGTGGCACCTCTGAGGTATGGTGCCATCTGAGGCGACGGATGGGGGAGGTGTCAAAGGGGAGGTGTCAGAGGGAAGGTGTCAAAGGGGAGGTGTCAGAGGGAGAGTGTCAGAGGGAAGGTGTCAGAGGGAAGATGTAAGAAAGAAGGTGTTAGAGGGAAGGTGTCAGGAGAAAGGTGTCAGCGGGAAGGTGTCAGAGGGAAGGTGTCAGAGGGAAGGTGTTAGGGGGAAGATGTCAGAAAGAAGGTGTCAGGGGGAAGATTTCAGAGGATAGGTGTCAGTTTGAAGGTGTCAGTGGGAAGGTGTCAGCTTGAAGGTGTCAGTGGGAAGGTGCCAGGTGGAAGTTGTTAGAGGGAAGGTGTCAGAGGGAAGTTGTTAGAGGGAAGGTGTCAGAGGGACGGTGTCAGAGAGGCGTCAGGGGAAAGGTGTCAGAGGGAAGGTGTCAGAGGGAAGGTGTCAGGGGGAAGGTGTCAGAGGGAAGGTGCCAGAGGGAAGGTGTCAGAGGATAGGTGTCAGAGGGAAGGTGCCAGAGGGAAGGTGTCAGAGGATAGGTGTCAGAGGGAAGGTGTCAGAGGATAGGTGTCAGCGAGAAGGTGTCAGAGGGAAGGTGTCAGTTTGAAGGTGTCAGAGGGAAGGTGTCAGAGGGAAGGTGTCAGGGGGAAGGTGTCAGAAGGAAGGTGTCAGGGGGAAGGTGTCAGAGGGAAGGTGTCAGAGGATAGGTGTCAGAGGGAAGGTGTCAGGGGGAAGGTGTCAGGGGGAAGGTGTCAGATGAAAGGTACCAGAGGGAAGGTGTCAAAGGGAAGGTGCCAGAGGGAAGGTGTCAGAGGATAGGTGTCAGAGGGAAGGTGTCAGTGGAAAGGTACCAGAGGGAAGGTGTCAGAGGGAAGGTGTCAGAGGGAAGGTGTCAGAGGGAAGGTGTCAGGGGGAAGGTGTCAGAAGGAAGGTGTCAGAGGGAAGGTGTTAGAGGGAAGGTGTTAGAGGGAAGGTGTCAGGGGGAAGGTGTCAGAAGGAAGGTGTCAGAGGGAAGGTGTCAGAGCGATGGTGTCAGAGGGAAGGTGTCAGAGCGAAAGTGTCAGGGCCCCACACAGGGAGAGTCAGTGAGCCCCTGCCTCATCACCCCACAAAGTTCCCCACACAGTGAGGGAGAGTCAGTAAGCCCCCTGCCTCATCACCCCACAAAGTCCCCCACACAGGGAGAGTCAGTAAGCCCCCTGCCTCATCACCCCACAAAGTCCCCCACACAGGGAGAGTCAGTAAGCCCCCTGCCTCATCACCCCACAAAGTTCCCCACACAGGGAGAGTCAGTAAGCCCCCTGCCTCATCAACCCTCGTCCACTAAGCTGACTCTCACCACAGGGATCACCGCAACAACTCTCCTTCCTCTCTTTCTCTCTTCCTTCACCATTCTCCTCCCCTCGTGTCCTACACAAACATGTATATATAGTATGGAGATAGTGAAAATTATTGAGCTCCTAATGATCATACAACTGTCTCTAAACGTGTGTTTTTGCAATGGTATTATTTAGGGTGGGTTTAATGTACATTCTACCATGTTTCAGAATCTTTTCATATAGAATAGACGATATTCAGGATGTGTGAATATCGTCATGGCGTGATTAGATTCAGGAAGCAGTTACGCAAGCACTTACGAACCTTTACATCTTTTCTCAATCTTTAGCGGCTTTGTTCATTAAACAGTTAATGAGCTCCGAAGCACGAGGAGGCGGTTTATAACAATAACAACATTTGATTGGGAAGTTTTCATGCTTGTAAACTGTTTAATTAATGTAACCAAAGTCGTCAAAGATTAAGGAAAGATGTATAGGTTCGTATGTACTTTCGTAACTACTTCGTGAATCTGGGTCCAGAAGAGCGGCAGTGTTGATGTCTTCAGGATGGTTACTACAAGATTCAGGGACTCTTAAAGCTCTTGTAAGGTCATTGGTTACTTCACATGCCAGGAGAGAGTGAAGTAGTGGTTTTTCTGTGATTGGTAGGCAAAAGATGCATTCCCTCTGTCTGGGCTCACCAATCTCCCAGTTGCATCTGTAACTTAGACGTAGTCTATATAACCGAACTGCTATTTCCCTTTATATTCCTTTTGGGAGATTTAACCTGTCAAGCTTGGTGGCCTGAAGGTATTATATTGCAGAGGGCCAACCTTCTGCTACTCTCTGCTGTAGATGGACTTTGTTGAGGTGTGAGATTTCTTTGTTGATGGTGATATTTACGTATGTGAGAAGTTGTGTTATGACCCACTTCTCAGCTAGCTCATTAGGTAGTAGCAGAAAGATGGTATTTTGGCCTTAGAAAATTTCAGAGATGTGCACAGGGGTGCACAAAAGCCTATATTTCCTGTCAGTGGAGATCGAGAGGCGAAATTACATCTCTTTCGAAAGAGGATGCCTTCAGCATTCCAATGAACTGTCGTTGTCGCAGGTATTCTCAGTGAATAATTACAGGTTTTCCCTGAAATCTGTAACTTTGGCCATGGCAACAACAGGAGAAAGAGAGAGGTGGGTAGAGGGACCCTCTCAAGTACCTAACGGTTCCCCTTGCCGGTGATGTGACGTCACCAGCGTCACCAGCCGGCTCCCACCTCATTGGTAGCGACACGTCTCGCTGTAGGCCTCCCATGCGTCGATTGGTCGAGCGCCTGGCACCAAAGGAGCCGCTGCCTGGATTTCTTGTGCTAAAACGCCGCTGGCGTGAGATATCCGACCATGGCGGGCATTCTGTGTTTGAGAGTTGTACTGTCACAACGTGGGAGATCGGGTCCTGGCCAAGACCTTGGTTCCTACTGTCCATTTCAACCTCTAACCAGCCTAAGTTTACCCTACGCCACTGCTACGAACCCGACTCCATCGTCGGAGCATGGAGCAGCGGCGTCAATGACATCTGTTAGTCCGCTCCCGAAACCCCCACAAAATGGACAACGCCATCGGGTAGTGGCAGGATGATACCTGCAAGAGGCGCTAGATTCCTGCCTTGGTCAGCTCGAGAGGTAGCTGTTGCTGACCTCTGGTGAAGTGGCGCCTAGAAAATCAGGACCATCTGTTGTAGGAGGAGTTGTATGATTACGTCAGAGTCCGTAAGTGGTATTTCCTTGTGTCCCAAGTACTGGCCAGTTTACTGATGACGTGTCTGTATCCACAGAGGCGACGTAGGGCTGCAGTGGTACGGGGACAGTCAGTCTACCCAGGGCATCCTATATCTCTCTACTCCATTCTGCTTTATGGAAGCAGTGAGCCGCCGGCGAAGAGGAACTGTGTAGTGTTTGCTGTCTGCCTGTGAAGTGGCAGTGACAGAATTCGGCGTATCCCGGGACTGGTTAGATGAAGAGACGACTGACAGTAACGGTCTACGGAGCAGTGTACTAGTTGCAAGAAGCTCCTACCAGGGGTTCGCTACCCTTGTGTTTGTTCGTGTAGAGGCCCAGCAGCGTGAGGCTGATGTTCTCTGCCAGCTCCAGGCTGGAGAGTGATTGTGGGCGAGTCGCAAGGGGCACCTAGTGAGACTGTGTATAGGCTGGCCCGTGGCTAGGGTAGACATGTTGGTGTTTCCCAGTACAGGTTGAGGACGGTACTCCGTGTTGAGGAAACACGGAAGCTGACAAGACAGCATCGCATGAGCATCGAGGAGCGCTTAGTGTCCTATGAGAGTGACACTTGTGTATATATCAGTGTAGTAATATTTCATTTATGATTATATATGAGGTGATGGGAAAGTGATTATATGTTAATATATTGATAATTGATGAAGAGTCGTATTCAGTGCAACTCTCCCATTGTGTTTTACTTGCATTACCAAGCTCACTCCTTGAAAGCCACTACTAACTTGGGGTCGGATACCAGAACTTTGGTTCCTCCAGCAAAGAACCCGGTTGCGACCCATTGTGGCCATAACAGCCACCCTACGCTGCAGTTGCAGAATCCTGCAGTGACGGGGAGCCGTTAGTGGGAGAAATATTACGAAGATACGTGAAGACTCAGCCGTCACGTGTGTCACCCAGCAGACGCAACTGGACTGTACAAAGTGATCGCGAATCATCGGCTTCACCGAGAGCGATCCGTCGTTTTATTGCTCAGAAACTGTGAGAAATAAGAACCAGGAAGCGATTCTATGTGCTTGAGTGAAGATCATGTGTAAATCTTCATTATTGTGGGAAGCATGGACTCTAATTTTTCCCGTCCACGCCATTGTTCTCCCTGGGTGCCTCTCACACGGCCCCCCCCCCTATTTATATACATATATTCCAGCGTGCGTTCATCCAGTCTTCAGCAAATATCAAGCTTGTGCATAAACCGGTGTTTATAGTGAGCGCGCATCCTCCCAGTTATTGGTGGGTGTTGGGGGGGGGGGGGGGGGAGTTTAACCACTCTCCACTAAGTATCGCGCGCGGCCATCTCACCGGCCGCCAAGGCCAAGGCAGGGCTCATGCCTCGCCTCACGTCTGCCATACCTCGTGCCCATCCTCGCCACCTCTGAGCGCAGTGTTCCAACCCAACCTCCACACCACTCCGTCGCCCGAGTGTTTACTTCAATCAACAGCTGGGAAGTGGGTATGGGTGTATGCTTGCGAGTGTGTCATAAAGGTATATAAACGTGAGTACTCAAGTATTATTTCTCAGTATCTTCTGTATGTGCAATTCCTTGAGTTGAATTTATTTCAGCTGTCCGGTGTTTGTTGTCACTAGCTTCCCTACGGGACCGAGTTCGATTCCCCGAGGGAGCACGATAGGTAAAGACCAACTACAGCTGTTCTGTGTGACCACTGTAGCTGGACTTGATTGTCCAAGGAAGTGTGATTGTCCTCTTACACATTCAGGTTTATACATTTAGTTGTCTCTGTGACGTGTGTATTTTACTGTGTTTTCTTGTGTTTAGTGTAGTTTCAATATTATACCATCACTGTATGTTAACCAATTTCCATGCCGTTCTTTCTGTTCTTCCAGGGGCCATGCTGTATGTACAAATAAGAGTATATTACATTGTTGACACGTGCGTGTCAGTGTGTTGTGTTATTATTGTTTTATTGACTCGAGAGTGTGTCAGTGTGTTGTGTTGGTTATTACTATTTTAAATGGTCTCTGTGACCCGGTGTGCTTTGGTTTAGTGTAATTATTGTGGGTCTCTGTAACCCGTATAACTTGTGTTCAGTATCTCGAGACGTCAGTATACCTTGTGTTCAGTATCTCGAGACGTCAGTATACCTTGTGTTCAGTATCTCGAGACGTCAGTATACCTTGTGTTCAGTATCTCGAGACGTCAGTATACCTTGTGTTCAGTATCTCGAGATGTCAGTATAACTTGTGTTCAGTATCTCGAGATGTCAGTATAACTTGTGTTCAGTATCTCGAGACGTCAGTATTCCTTGTGTTCAGTATCTCGAGACGTCAGTATACCTTGTGTTCAGTATCTCGAGACGTCAGTATACCTTGTGTTCAGTATCTCGAGACGTCAGTATAACTTGTGTTCAGTATCTCGAGACGTCAGTATACCTTGTGTTCAGTATCTCGAGACGTCAGTATACCTTGTGTTCAGTATCTCGAGACGTCAGTATACCTTGTGTTCAGTATCTCGAGATGTCAGTATAACTTGTGTTCAGTATCTCGAGATGTCAGTATAACTTGTGTTCAGTATCTCGAGACGTCAGTATTCCTTGTGTTCAGTATCTCGAGACGTCAGTATACCTTGTGTTCAGTATCTCGAGACGTCAGTATACCTTGTGTTCAGTATCTCGAGACGTCAGTATAACTTGTGTTCAGTATCTCGAGACGTCAGTATACCTTGTGTTCAGTATCTCGAGACGTCAGTATACCTTGTGTTCAGTATCTCGAGACGTCAGTATACCTTGTGTTCAGTATCTCGAGACGTCAGTATACCTTGTGTTCAGTATCTCGAGATGTCAGTATAACTTGTGTTCAGTATCTCGAGATGTCAGTATAACTTGAGTTCAGTATCTCGAGACGTCAGTATACCTTGTGTTCAGTATCTCGAGACGTCAGTATACCTTGTGTTCAGTATCTCGAGACGTCAGTATACCTTGTGTTCAGTATCTCGAGACGTCAGTATAACTTGTGTTCAGTATCTCGAGACGTCAGTATACCTTGTGTTCAGTATCTCGAGACGTCAGTATACCTTGTGTTCAGTATCTCGAGACGTCAGTATACCTTGTGTTCAGTATCTCGAGATGTCAGTATAACTTGTGTTCAGTATCTCGAGATGTCAGTATAACTTGTGTTCAGTATCTCGAGACGTCAGTATACCTTGTGTTCAGTATCTCGAGACGTCAGTATAACTTGTGTTCAGTATCTCGAAATGTCAGTATAACTTGTGTTTAGTATCTCGAGACGTCAGTATACCTTGTGTTCAGTATCTCGAGACGTCAGTATAACTTGTGTTCAGTATCTCGAGATGTCAGTATACCTTGTGTTCAGTATCTCGAGACGTCAGTATACCTTGTGTTCAGTATCTCGAGACGTCAGTATAACTTGTGTTCAGTATCTCGAGATGTCAGTATAACTTGTGTTCAGTATCTCGAGATGTCAGTGTAACTTGTGTTCAGTATCTCGAGATGTCAGTGTAACTTGTGTTCAGTATCTCGAGATGTCAGTATAACTTGTGTTCAGTATCTCGAGATGTCAGTGTAACTTTGTGTTCAGTATCTCGATACGTCAGTGTACTTTGTGTTTAGTATCTCGAGACGTCAGTATACTTGTGTTCAATCATTCTTGAGTTGTCATAGTAACTCCGTGTTCATTGATTCGTTAGATCTCAGTATACTTGTGTTCAATTATCTTTGAGATATCAGTGTAACTCAGTGTTCATTATACATTGATACCAGATCTTACATCTGATGTCCGTCAGTACATTTGTGTTCATAATTCTGGATAGTCAGTGTATCTAGTGTTCTTTGTTCTTGAGACATCAGTGTATTAATTTAACGTGATCGATTATCAATTGATTTGGTAATCGATCAAATAAACGCGTGATTAGTAATCGTATTGACTGATCAATGTTGGTCAAGCGGTCTCAGTGACACCGATCTATAACGTAAATTCTTCGTGAATTAAGTGAGCTGTCAAGCTTTGACAGCTCCTTGAACGATTACTCAGGGATTGTTAATCACCCTTAAGCCATTGTTGATTTCAGTGACATTGCTTTGATTGCATGTCTTGGTGACATAATAGCGTAATTATATATGCTGAGTAAAGTAACGTAATCAATTAAGTATTGCACTTAAGACTCGTCTCAGTGACTGGTCTGTCAATTGTTGTTGTTCAGTCATCAATCACCGCACGCTGGTCACGGATCTCACATCTGGCACCAACGTGGGGCCGTTGTCTTTTCATTGTATGTTATTGCTACTTGCCACAGTCTCGTCAAGCTGCCATTGCGTGTGGAGTGGTTGCCCACAATATTAAGAGTAGACAGGGTCAGCGATACCGCAAGCGGCCCGAACCGGAAGCAGTTATTCTGGCTAGCCTAGCCTTGTCAAGCACCACAACAGAAATTAACGTAACGTCAGATTATTCCATGTATCGTTAGCATTAAGTTTTTATGAATATACTAACTGTTAAATACAAGTGTCTTTACGTTCACACCTTCAGAACCCTTGTATCCAGTATTGACTTTGGCATTATTACTGTTATTAACGTGATCCCCTTTTTATGTTGCCTGGATTACTTGGATTTGATCTGCGTTCATGGCCATACATATCAAATAAATTCTATTTCGTGTGAGAATCATTTGAGCTACTCTGATGACCTCCCTCTGAGGCCCCAGACGCTCTACGACCCAGTGGATAAAGAGTGCCAAGGATTTGGACTCCTGCAGCTGCTCTATGCATCTCTGGTCAGTCATTAAAGTATAATCTGCCCTCAACATTTGTTTTATGCTAGTTCAATCCTTTCTTGACTGAGGTTTCTTGTAACCTATTCACCTCTAAAAAGGATAATCTCACAATGTACTCTGAGCTGGGTTGAGGTTAGTGTCACGGTTATGTAAAATTTGTTAGGGATGTCAGTCTTAAGGGCGTTTACGGCTTCACTGAGATTGAAGCAGTATTTTAATTCCATGTTGTCATTTGGGAATGTTCCATCTTCCTGAGCCAAGAATCTAATACTGATGGTCACTTTCCCACTCATTTTGCACGGAAAGAAATATTTTGGGTTTAATTTTTCACAAATGGATTTGTTATATTTTTCCCTCTCTCTTTTGGGGTGTGTATATGATGCAGTTAATATTTTAACGGCTGTGTCTGTTTCTCTTGTTAGGTAGCTTATAGCTCCCAATTCCCGAGAGTTCGAGTCCCCGGAGATGGGTCGGTGCTAGACTAGCGCTATAATTTGCGTTCCTTGCCTATTTGAGGAGAGTGCGGTTCAGGTCCCTTGCTACACTTCCTATTTCCTATTTCATTACTGGTATTTGGCTAAAGCATGTTTCCTGTACATTTATACACCGCAAAACACCCGACGGAGCTGCAACGTTGCTACAGCATTCGAACGAAGTCTTAACACCAAACAAGTTGTAACAACCAATATAACAAGTTGTAACAACGTTCTAATGCGTCATTAAAACGTTATAACAAAATGTAACAATCATATGACAAGTTGTAACAAGGGAAACATAGGGACCGAAACATTGTGTGTTTGCTTGGATATGCTTATCATCCCCAGGCACAATTTAGGTCTATGTAACTTATATTCTCTAGACATTACTTGTGTAAGGTCTATGGTTCCATGCTAACCAATAGACCTTGTGTAAGGTCTATGGTTCCATGCTAACCAATAGACCTTGTGTAAGGTCTATTGGTTCCATGCTAACCAATAGACCTTGTGTAAGGTCTATTGGTTCCATGCTAACCAATAGACCTTGTGTAAGTTCTATTGGTTCCATGCTAACCAATAGACCTTGTGTAAGGTCTATTGGTTCCATGCTAACCAATAGACCTTGTGTAAGTTCTATTGGTTCCATGCTAACCAATAGACCTTGTGTAAGGTCTATTGGTTCCATGCTAACCAATAGACCTTGTGTAAGTTCTATTGGTTCCATGCTAACCAATAGACCTTTTGTAAGGTCTATTGGTTCCATGCTACTTTGTTATTAAATACTGACTTTACTGAATTGCAATTAAATGAGTTGCACATGTGTAGTTTGTTTACATGTATGAAATTCGAATAGACTGTGATCTGAGTAACATGAATTTGTAATAATTATTTAATTTGTTGTCTGAAGAGTAAATTTGTTAGCCTTAATAAGTCGTTGTTATAGGAGTTGCATTTATGGTATATTTCCACCTGTGATTCTCACTATTTGAGCATTGTTTCCATAGTCATAATTTTTGGTGTCATAAATTATTATCGCGAAGGAGAAATATTTTCCGAGGTGAGTTAGTGAGGTTCTGAAAGCAGTGTTTGATTTACATCAATTGGTCTCTGATTTACATCAATTGGTCTCTGATTTACATCAATTGGTCTCTGATTTACATCAATTGGTCTCTGATTTACATAAATTGGTCTCTGATTTATATAAATTGGTCTCTGATTTACATCAACTGGTCTCTGATTTACATCAATTGGTTTCTGATTTACATCAATTGGTCTCTGATTTACATCAATTTGTCTTTGATTTATATCAATTAGTTTCTAATTTAGATCAATGGGTCTCTTATTTACATAAACTGGTCTCTCATTTGCATCAAAACCTCTAATTTACATCAATTGGTCTCTGATTTATATCAATTGGTTTCTGATTTACATCAATTGATCTTGATTAAGATCAACTGGTCTCTCTTCAACAACGACTCTCTAATTTACATCAATTGGTTTCTCATTTACATCAACTGGTCTCTGATTTACATCAATTGCTCTGTGATTTATATCAATTCGTCTCTGATTTATATCAATTGGTTTCAGATTTACATCAACCGGTCTCTGATTTACATCAATTGGTCTCCAATTTACATTAATCGGTCTCTCATTTTTATCAATTGGTCTCTGATTTACATTAATTAGTCTTTGATTTACATCAATTGGTCTCTGATTTACATCAATTGGTCTCTGATGTACATCAATTTGTCTTTATTTACATCAATTAGTTTCTAATTTAGATGAATTGGTCTCTTATTTACATCAACTGGTCTCTGATTTTTATAAATTGCTTTCTTATTTACATCAATATGTCTCATATTTACATCAATTGGTCACTCATTTTCATCAATTGGTCTCTGATATACATCAATTGGTCACTGATTTACTTCAATTGCTCTCTGATTTACATCAATTGGTCTCTCATTTTCATCAATGGCTCCCTGATTTACATCAATTGGTCTCTGATTTACATCAATTGGTCTCTGATTTGCATTAATTAGTGTCTGATTTACATCAATTGGTCTCTGATTTACATCAATTGGTCTCTTATTTGCATCAACTGGTCTCTCATTTTCGTCAATTGCTTTCTTATTTACATCAATATGTCTCAGATTTACATCAATTGGTCACTCATTTTCATCAATTGATCTCTGATATACATCAATTGGTCACTGATTTTCATCAATTGGACTCTGATTTACGTCAATTGGTCACTGATTTACATAAATTGGGTTCTGATTTACATCTATTGGTCTGTGATTTACATCAATTGGTGTGTGATTTACATCAATTGGTCTGTGATTTACATCAATTGGTGTGTGATTTACATCAATTGGTCTCTGATTTACATCAATTGATATCTTAAATGAAGAGAAACTTATATTTTGCACTCGTGTGTCTGCAGTATTACATCCACCAGATTTGTAAAGCATTTATAGTTTAATATTATAATTATCTTTTTCAGTTTTATATTAGAGTCACTTTGAAGTTTTCCAGGTAGACCTGCGCTTGTTCAGGCGTTATATATAACGTTAAGTGGACCTTCTTCAGTATTATCGACTGCTAATGTGCTTTCTTAACCATACGTTAAATTGAAGTTGAAATTGTTGAAATTATGGATTGTTCGCCAACTTCATCTTAAAATGAGTTCGCCAGTGTTACATATTTTTGATGGCAAGGGGATCAAATTTGCTCTCTTCTTGAAGATACTGAATATATGCCTGACGGCTGAGTGAACAGCGCTCGGGATTCGTAGTCTTAAGGTTCCGGGATCGATCCCCTGGGGAGGCGGAAACAAATGGGCAGAGCTTCTTTCACCCCGATGCCCCTGTTCACCTAGCTGTAAATAAGTACCTGGGAGTTAGACACCTGCTACAGGGTGCTTCGTGGGAGTATGTAACAAAAAGGAGGCCTAGTCGAGGATAGGAGGGACGCTAATTTAAGCCCCGAAATAATCTCAAGATAACGTCAAGATGCTGTGTCTGGTAGTCACATGTACTCACCTAGTTGTGCTTGCGGGGGTTGAGCTTTGTCTCTTTGGTCCCGCCTCTAAACTGTCACTCTACTGGTGTACAGATTCCTAAGCTTCTCCAGCTCCATTATATCTACGTATGAAACTGTGTATGGAGTCATCCACCACATCAATGCCTAGTACATTCCATTTACTAACTTCTCTGACACTGAAATTACGAAAATTTGAACGGTACGAAATTGAAATAAGAACATGTGTGATTGTTCTTGAGGGCGGCACTTATAGTGAAGCTAAATGAGTTTATAATTGTAGCTGAATTAATGAAGCTAAATTTTCTTCGTCAATTTTAAAATAATACTCAGTATCTGAGCCGTCATTATCATCAGTATTATTTATATCCCTGTCACCTGTAGGTGTTGGCTCTCACCCTTATATTAATTACTTCAGCAGGGCTTCACTATCTCCCTCAGGTAATTAGCGTCAGTGTCCTGGACGAGGGATACTTAACAAGTGGAGCGACGCTCACCCTATCCTTCACCTGCACGCTGGTGCCCTCTGAGCCAGGCCCGAGTGTTTACACGCCTCCACCAGCTTTTACCGCCCGTAAAATATTCAGGAAATCGCCTCCCTGGTTGGTGTGATGCGTGCCATCATATGACACGGTCCACGGTCACTGTTCCGTGTCATGACACGGTCCACGGTCACTGTTCCGTGTCATGACACGGTCCACGGTCACTGTTCCGTGCCATGACACTGTCCACGGTCACTGTTCCGTGATATGACACGGTCCACGGTCACTGTTCCGTGTCATGGCACGGTCCACGGTCACTGTTCCGTGTCATGACACGGTCCACGGTCACTGTTCCGTGCCATGACACTGTCCACGGTCACTGTTCCGTGTCATGGCACGGTCCACGGTCACTGTTCCGTGTCATGGCACGGTCCACGGTCACTGTTCCGTGTCATGGCACGGTCCACGGTCACTGTTCCGTGTCATGACACTGTCCACGGTCACTGTTCCGTGTCATGACACTGTCCACGGTCACTGTTCCGTGTCATGGCACGGTCCACGGTCACTGTTCCGTGTCATGGCACGGTCCACGGTCACTGTTCCGTGTCATGACACTGTCCACGGTCACTGTTCCGTGTCATGACACTGTCCACGGTCACTGTTCCGTGTCATGGCACGGTCCACGGTCACTGTTTCGTGTCATGACACGATCCACGGTCACTGCTCCGTGTCATGGCACGGTCCACGATCACTGTTCCGTGTCATGGCACGGTCCACGGTCACTGTTCCGTGTCATGACACTGTCCACGGTCACTGTTCCGTGTCATGACACGGTCCACGGTCACTGTTTCGTGTCATGACACGATCCACGGTCACTGCTCCGTGTCATGGCACGGTCCACGATCACTGTTCCGTGTCATGGCACGGTCCACGGTCACTGTTCCGTGTCGCAACGCCCACGTGCATAGCCCCCAAGTACGATATTCAGGTGGTTTCCCCCTAAGTAGGGTACGACAGTATTCCGGTAGCTACCCTCCCAACGTACGGTACAACAGTATCCATACAGGTGGTTATCTGGTCAGTGTCGAGCAGGTAGCAGCATTCACGTGACTGTCCCTCTAGTTAGCTACTGATATTACGTACAAGGATCTCGCTGGGTACTGAAGGTACGGTCCCAGTTGCCTCTTCCCCCCTCACACAAGGTACGTATCTGCAGGTGCAGGCATCTCCTATGACAACCACTTGCCTTATAGACAGACTTACAGTTCTACACCATCCTAAGCTGAGACAAATTTTTCTTTCTACATCCTGAGCTTAGAAACATCGCTTCTCACTTACCTCCAGAGCTGAGACACATCATCCTGACGGTGGAGCCATCCTCGTAGGGACCGATAGGACCTTCCAGTCTCCGGCCAGACTCGTCCTGAATCCTGGGGAACCCCGGGGGATCTGTGGGGGAAGAGTATTACCCCGAGCTTAGGTCATTGTTGGTGTTAGTGACAACTTAAATTATTGTTGGTGTTGGTGGTGGTGGTAATGACAGCTTAAATTATTGTTGTTGGTGGTGGTGGTGGTGGTATAGATGGTGGTGTTAGCAGTTGTTTGAGTGGCTGATGGTTGAGCAGGTCATCTGGTGGCCCGGTATTACCCCCACACATCTACCCGCTGGGACCACCAGCAAGAGGTACTGTACAGTGGTCTTGACCACAGCCAGTCTTCAGTACATGTATATCAAGAGACTCTGTACTTCTCCCTCAGTTTATATTCATCACCATTTTCATATTGATAATTTATATTTAATATAAAAAAGTCACATAATTACATGAAATATACATATGGGCATATTAGTAATGTTTATTATTAAATATGTATTACACATTATTTTTTTATAAATATAATTTTAATACATAATAGTATTAATTAAATTATTTCTATTATTATTACTAATATTATTCATATTTCGAATTATATTAATACAAATTTTGTTATAATTAATTTAATTGCTGTAAATATTTTTGAAAAAATCTATTTTTACACGTCTCTAGAGGTTATTTTCAAATTTTCAAGGAATGGGATTAAATTTATTGCTCAATACCACATGTGTTCTCAGCTCAACGTTTACCTGGTTAATTATTGTTATTTAAGCTAATTAAATCAGTTAATATAGGCCAGCTTCCGTGGGAATAAGTGCAGCTGCCTTACTACATAAATGAGCGTTCGTGGTCGCCAGCTATTTCCCAAGTCCTGGCACTCAAACATACAGTAATACAAGACAATAAAACAAATACATACTCACATCCATACTCTCAATCACCACTGATAATCTCGATTCAAAATGCTTTGTTGTCACTATCATTTGGTAATGTGATATATATCATGTGTAATCACAAGTATACTTCTGTCTCTCACTCATTGATTTCGCCTGAGCCTCTTCACGAAGTTGTTTCACTTATTCATAAAATTCGCGACCAGTTTGTTGCCGAACTGTTTCATTTTACTTTACTTTTGCCTCTAAACGTCCATGGAACTAAGATCTTGTAGCAAAGATAGAAGCACTAACAATCTCGGCTTCTCTTCGTCAGTTATCTAAATGTTGCCTTAAAGTCTGGACCGATGGGATGGGTTTTAATGGCGCAGTAGCGGAAAGCACTTCAACTGATATGAGCTTAACACAAGCAAGTGTGAATGGTGTTTTGATGAGGACAAATAGTCCTTCAGAGCACTTCATATCACCAGCCCATGAACCGTACTGGATTATTCGGAACTAACATTGAGTCCTCATCTCATTAAAGCGCAAAATAAGGTTCTATAAATCCTGTGATTTTTCAAAACGTTAGACGAGCACATTCGGAAGACAGACTTTTAGAAAGTTCAGACCCATCGTGTAAAGAAAACAGTGCCATGATAACAACATACAAGACACAGGAGTGGCCGAAAATATATTTTTTTATAATAAGAGTTCAAGAAAAAAATAGTGGAAATTACCTGCTTACGGTTAGCAATTGGGAAGTAAAGACGAGTTTTGTCAGCCGCGGGTAGCGAGGGGAATGATTTTTAAAGGGAGATAGTGGAAACCAACGCCTGTTTTTAAAAGACATGCACTACAAAAGTTTTCAAAATGATTGAATTCCATTTCATCAAAAGAGAGACACCATGAAAAAGAGGGGATCAAGAGCACCCCAGCTCTAACACACACACACACACCTCCCTACCTGCCCCCACTCAAATGCTCACCCCCCCCCTTCCCCCCTCCCACTCCATTCTCACCCTGTCACCCCATTCCCACCATGTCTCCCTCCCACCTTTCCCTCCGTCCCCCCTCCCCCATCATCCCATACCCTCCCTATCCCTCCTCCCTCCCTCCCTCCCCCCGAATTCTCCATGTCCCCCTATCTCCTTACCCTATACCCTACCTGTCCCCCCTAACCTTGAACCCCCTACCCCCCCCCCCTTAAAATCCAATGAGACCCTGCAAACCACCTCACAGATCTTCTCACCCAGGGAACAGCTTCCTCCACCAGCAAAACGCTCACCAAGAAGGGGACAAGAAAATGAACAGAAGAAAGTGAGCTTCAAGGCAATGTACACTAACATAGATGGAATTACAAATAAAACAAGTGACTCGGAGAATGGGCACTAGAAGAAAACCCAGACATAATAGCACTCACAGAAACAAAGTTAGCGAAAACCATAACAAATGCAGTGTTTCCACAGGACTACTATGTAGTGAGGAAAGAGAGAGAATGGAAAGGAAGAGATGGTGTAGCTTTGCTGATAAGAAAAGGTTGGAGTTTTGAAGAGATGGTTAATCAGGGCTGTGAAGGTTTCAATGACTACATATCAGGCACCATAGCAGCTGGAGGACAGAAAATTATAGTAGTAGTCATATATAACCCCCCACCGAATGACAGAAGACCCAGACAGGAATATGATAGAAACAACTTGGCCACCATCAATATAATAGAGAGAGCAGCCTCTGTGGCTAGCAGAAACGGATCCAGACTACTAATCATGGAAGACTTCAACAACAGGAAGATAGATTGGGAGAACAGAGACCCACATGGAGAACCAGACACATGGAGAGCTAAGCTGCTGGACGTGGCAACAAGAAACTTTCTAAATCAACAAGTCAAGGGACCGACAATAATGAGAGGAGAGGATGAACCAGCTTTGCTTGATTTGAAATTTACCCTTAATTAGTCGGATATAAGGGAAGTTAAGTTGGAAGCCCCTTTTGGGAATGAGAGATCATAGTGTTTTGAGCTTTGATTACCTGGTTGAGCTAGGAATTATCTCCCCCAAAAAAGAACTGGGAAACAAAGGGCTGGCGTACCGGAAGGGAAACTATGAGGAGATGAATAAATTCCTAAGGGATATACCATGGGACACATAACATAGAACCAAGTCTGTACAAGACATGATAGACTATGTCACCCAAATAGTCAGGAGGCTGTAAGCAGGTTTATCCTGGCCCGACAGGAAAAAACAGAGAAGCAAAAGATGAATCTGTGATTTAATAGGGAATGTATGAAAGCAAAGGAACTGAACAAAAGGGCGTGGAGGAACTTCCGAAATAACAGAACACCAGAAAGTAGAGAGAGATACCAGAGAACCAGGAACGAGTATGTTAGTGTGAGAAGAGAAGCTGAGTAAAGGTATGAAAATGATATAGCTAATAAAGCCAAGACCGAGCCAGAGCTACTACACAGTCATATCAGAAGGAAAACAACAGTGAAGGAACAGGTGATGAAACTTAGAACGGGTGAGGACAGGTACACAGAGAATGACAAAGAGGTGTGTGAAGAACTCAACAAGATTATCCTGGAGGTCTTTACAATAGAACAAGGAGAGGTCACGGCGCTAGGAAAGGTGGCAGCAAACCAGGCGATCTTGGAAGGGTTCGAAATTACAAGAGGTGAGGTCAAGAGGCACCTATTGGAGCTGGACGTGAGAAACGCTGTTGGGCCGGACGGAATCTCACTATGGGTATTGAAAAAGTGTGCAAGAGCACTTTGTTTGCCACTCTCCATAGTGTATAGTAGGTCACTGGAAACGGGAGACCTACCAGAAATATGGAAGACAACTAATGTAGTCCCAATATACAAAAAGGGTGACAGACAAGTCACTGAACTACTGGTCAGTGTCCTTAACTTGTATACCATACAAGGTATTTGAGAAGATCATGAAAAAAAAATCTAGTAACACATCTGGAGAGAAGGGAATTCGTGACAACCCATCAACATGGGTTCAGGGAGGGTAAATCTTGCCTTACAGGCTTAATAGAATTTTACGATTAGGAGACAAAGAATAAGCAAGAAAGAGAAGGATGAGCAGACTTCATTTTTTTCCAGTCAGGTTCAGGTTCAAAGGTTTGCCATCAGATTAGTACCCAAACTAAGGGGTATGAGCTACGAGAAGAGACTAGGGGAATTAATCCTCACGTCACTGGGAGACAGAAGAGTTAGAGGGGACATGATCACCACATACAAGATTCTCAGAGGAATTGATAGGGTAGATAAAGACAGACTATTTAACACAAAGGACACATGAACTAGGAGACACAGGTGGAATTTGAGTGCCCAAAAGCGCCATAGAGACGTTAGAATTTTTTCAGTGCCAGAGTAGCAGACAAATGGAATGCATTAGGAAGTAATGTGGCGGAGACTGACTCCATACACAGCTTTAGGTGTAAATATGATACAGCCCAGTAGGCTCAGGAACCTGTAAATTAGTTGACTGACCGTTGAGAGGCAGGACCAAAGAGCCAGAGCTCAACCCCCGCAAGCACAACTCGGTAAATACAACTCGGTAAGTATACACAGAACCAGGAATGAGTATGTTAGGGTGAGAAGAGAAGCAGAGATCTTCCACATGAAGGTGGAAGATCCAGACAATTTCTTTATTCGGGATATTCAAACCCCTGTAAATATAACTGATATAAACACGAGCGCACTAAATTTTGAAAAAGAAATTGAAAACATGCCCATGCACTCGGCCCCAGGTCCAGACTCATGGAATTCAATATTTATAAAGAAATGCAAAGTGCCGGTAGCACAGGCACTCAGTATAGTGTGGAGGAAGAGCTTGGACACGGGGGAGATACCAGATGCACTTAAAGTAGCAGACATAGCCCCTCTACACAAGGGAGGGAGCAAAGCATTGGCAAAGAATTATAGACCAGTTGCACTAACATCGCACATCATAAAAGTATTTGAGAGAGTGATTAGGAGTCAGGTCACCAATTTCATGGAGACCAATGACCTTCACAACCCAGGCCAACATGGATTTCGAGCGGGAAGATCGTGCCTCTCACAGCTACTTGAGCACTACGACAAAGTCACTGAGGCATTAGAAGAGAAACAGAATGCTGATGTGATATACACGGACTTCGCAAAGGCTTTCGATAAATGTGACCATGGCGTGATAGCACACAAAATGAAGTCAATGGGAATAACCGGTAAAGTAGGACGCTGGATACTAAGTTTTCCGGTCAAACAGGACTCAGCGAGTAACTGTCAACCATATAAAATCTAGTCCAAGTGCAGTGAAAAGCTCTGTACCTCAGGGTACAGTCCTTGCACCGCTGCTTTTCTTTATTCTCATATCAGATATAGACAAAAATACAAGTCACAGCTTCGTATCATCCTTTGCAGATGACACAAAAATCAGTATGAAAATTACCTCGGCTGAGGACATTGAAAAACTTCAAGCTGATATTAATAAAGTTTTCGACTGGGCATCAGAAAATAACATGATGTTTAAAAGTGATAAATTCCAGGTACTCAGGTACGGTAAAAATGAGGACCTTAAACATAATACAGAGTACAAAACACAATCAAATGTACCCATAGTAGGAAAACAGCATGTAAAGGATTTAGGAATAATAATGTCTGACGACCTAACGTTTAAGGAGCATAACCAAGCAAATATTGCGACACCCAGAAAAATGATAGGATGGATTACGAGAACTTTCAAATCCAGGGATCCCATCACAATGGTTGTACTCTTCAAGTCACTTGTGTTGTCCCGTCTTGAGTACTTCTCAGTACTCACTTCCCCCTTCAGAGCAGGAGAGATTGCTGAAATAAAGGGAATACAGAAAACATATACGGCACGCATAGACGCAATAAAGCACCTAAATTATTGGGATCGTCTCAAAGCCCTCCAAATGTACTCACTAGAAAGAAGACGAGAGAGATATCAAATAATATACACCTGGAAGATACTGGAGGGCCAAGTACCAAATCTACACAGTAAAATAACAACGTACTGGAGTAAACGATATGGAAGAAAATGTAGAATAGAACCAGTGAAGAGCAGAGGTGCCATAGGCACAATCAGAGAACACTGTATAAACATCAGAGGTCCGCGGTTGTTCAACGTCCTCCCAGCAAGCATAAGAAATATTGCCGGAACAACCGTGGACATTTTCAAGAGGAAACTAGATTTATTCCTCCAAGGAGTGCCGGACCAACCGGGCTGTGGTAGGTATGTGGACCTGCGGGCCGCTCCAAGCAACAGCCTGGTGGACCAAACTCTCACAAGTCAAGCCTGGCCTCGGGCCGGGCTTGGGGAGTAGAAGAACTCCCAGAACCCCATCAACCAGGTATCAACCAGAGAAAAGTTATGAAAATGATATAGCAAACAAATCTAAGACCGAACGAAAGCTAATCCACAGTCACATCAGGAGGAAAACAACAGTGAAAAAACAGAAAATGAAACTTAAAACAGGCGAAGACAGGTATACAGAGAATGACAAAGAGGTGTGTGTAGAAATCAACAAGAGATTCCAGGAGGTCTTCACAATAGAACAAGGTGAGGTCACTGTGCTAGGAGAAAGGAAAGTAAACCAGGTGGCCCTGGAAGGGTTCAAAATTACGAGAGAGGAGGTCAAGAGACACCTGCTGGATCTGGATGTTAGAAACGCTGTTGGTCCAGATGGGATCTCCCCATGGGCACTGAAAGAGTGTGCAGAGGCACTTTGTTTGCCACTCTCCATTGTATACAGTAGGTCACTGGCGACGGAAGACCTACCAGAAATGTGGAAAACGGCGAATGTGGTCCCAATATACAAAAAGGGCGACAGGCAAGAGGCACTGAACAACAGGCCAGCGTCCTTAACTTGTATACCATGCATGGTGATGGAGAAGATCGTGAGGAAAGAACCCTAGTAACACATCTGGAGAGAAGGGAGTTCGTGACAAATCGCCAACATGGATTCAGGGAGGATAAATCTTGCCTGATTGGCTTAATAGAATTCTACGACCAAGTGACAAAGATTAATTAAGCAAGAAAGAGAAGGCTGGGCGGACTTCATTTTCTTGGAATGTCGGAAAGCCTTTGACACAGTAAAGAATAAGAAGCTGGTACATAAGCTGGAGTGAGTGGCAGGTGTAACTTTTAAGGTGCTCCAGTGGATAAGGAGAACCTAAGCCATTGGATGCAGAGAGAGAGTTACGTTGAGGGGTGAGACCTCAGATTGGCGTGAAGTCACCAGTGGAGTCCCACAGGGCTAAGTGCTCGGTCCTATCTTGTTTCTGATATATGTAAATGATCTCCCGGAGGGCATAGATTCATTTCTCTCAATGTTTGCTGACGATGCCAAAACTATGAGAAGGATTAAGACAGAAGAGGACTGCTTGAGGCTTCAAGAAGACCTAGACAAGCTGAAGGAATGGTCGAACAAATGGCTGTTAGAGTTTAACCAAAGCAAACGTAATGTAATGCAGATAGGTGTAGGTAGCAGGATGCCAGATACAAGGTATCATCTGGGAGATGAAATTCTTCAAGAGGCAGAGAGAGAGAGAAAAAGACTTGGGGGTTGATATCACGCCAGACCTGTTCCCTGCAGCCCATATCAAGAGGATAACATCATCGGCATATGCCAGGCTGGCTAACATACGACCGGCATTGAGAAACTTGCGACAGGAATCATTCAGAACTTTGTATACTACATATGTCAGGCCAATCCTGGAGTATGCAGCCCCAGCGTGGAGTCCATATCTAGTCAGGAATAAGACTAAACTGAAAAAGGTTGAAAGGTTTGCCACCAGACTAGTAACCGAGCTGAGAGGTATGAGCTACAAGGAGAGACTACGGGAATTAAACCTCACTTCGCTGGAAGTCAGAAGAGTTAGAGGGGACATGATCACCACATTCAAGATATTCAAGGGAATTGATAGGGTAGATAAAGACAGGCTATTTAACACAAGGGGCACACACACTACAGGACACAGGTGGAAACTGAATGCCCAAATAAGCCACAGAGATATTAGAAAGAACTTTTTTAGTGTCACAGTGGTTGACAAATGGAATGCAATAGGAAGTGAAGTGGTGGAGGCTGACTCTATACACAGTTTCAAATGTAGATATGATAGAGCCCTGTAGGCTCAGAAACCTGTACACCTGTTGATTGGCGGTTGAGAGGTGGGACCAAAGATCCAGAGCTAAACCGCCGCAAGCACAATTAGATGAGTACAATTAGGTGAGCACACACACACACACACACACACACACACACACACACACACACACACACACACACACACACACACACACACACACACCCACTCACACTCACACCCACACACCCACACACCCACACACCCACACACACACACACACGGGGTTACGGGGCCTCGTAGCCTGGTGGATACGGGGCCTCGTAGCCTGGTGGATAGCGCGCAGAACTCGTAATTCTGTGGCGCGGGTTCGATTCCCGCACGAGGCAGAAACAAATGGGCAAAGTTTCTTTCACCCTAAGTGCCCCTGTTACCTAGCAGTAAATAGGTACCTGGGAGTTAGTCAGCTGTCACGGGCTGCTTCCTGGGGTGTGTGTGTGTGTGGTGTGGGGGAAAAAAAAAAGTAGTTAGTAAACAGTTGATTGACAGTTGAGAGGCGGGCCGAAAGAGCAAAGCTCAACCCCCGCAAAACACAACTAGTAAACACAACTAGTAAACACACACACACACACACACACACACATCTTACACCTGTTGATTGACGGTTGAGAGGCGGGACCAAAGAGCCAGAGCTCAACCCCTGCAAACACAACTAGGTGAGTACTAGGTGAGTACACACACACACACACACACACACACACACACACACACACACACACACACACACACACACACGGGGCCTCGTAGCCTGGTGGATAGCGCGCAGGACTCGTAATTCTGTCGCGTGGGTTCGATTCCCGCACGAGGCAGAAACAAATGGGCAAAGTTTCTTTCACCCTGAATGCCCCTGTTACCTAGCAGTAAATAGGTACCTGGGAGTTAGTCAGCTGTCACGGGCTTCTTCCTGGGGTGTGAGTGTGTGGTGTGTGTGTGGGGGGGGGGGGGGGTGTGGGGAAAAAAAAGTAGTTAGTAAACAGATGATTGAGAGTTGAGAGGCGGGCCGACAGAGCAAAGCTCAACCCCTGCAAACACAACTAGGTGAATACAACTAGGTGAATACACACACACACACACACACACACACACACACACACACACACACACACACACACACACAGCAAGGCCGCCTTATCACCCACCTTTGATATTTAGTGTGACGCTCTGGGTCCAGGAGGGAGAGGCCTTGAAGTGCACCTTGCACCTGTAGTTACCTTCGTCCCGGCCTCCCACGTCCCTCACCAGCAGATGAGCTGGCGTGGTTGACGTGTCAAACCACGCCCTCTGCTCTACACCCCACGCCTCCTCGTCCCCCCACTGCTGAGGTCGACCTCCAGCCCTCATGTTCCCCTCTCGCCCTCTCGAGTCGTAGCTGAGGAAGAAACATTATGGGTGAGTGTATCGGTGTGAGTTATAATATTTGTATACAATAATAAGAAGAGATGGTAGAGAGAAAGAGAGAGAGAGAGAGAGAGAGAGAGAGAGAGAGAGAGAGAGAGAGAGAGAGAGAGAGAGAGAGAGAGAGAGAGAGAGAGAGAGAGAGAGAGAGACAGAGAGAGACAGAGAGAGAGAGAGAGAGAGAGAGAGAGAGAGAGAGAGAGAGACAGAGAGACAGAGAGAGAGACAGAGAGAGAGAGAGAGAGAGAGAGAGAGAGAGAGAGAGAGAGAGAGAGAGAGAGAGAGAGAGAGAGAGAGAGAGAGAGAGAGAGAGAGAGAGAGAGAGAGAGACAGAGAGAGAGAGAGAGAGAGAGAGAGAGAGAGAGAGAGAGAGAGAGAGAGAGAGAGAGAGAGAGAGAGAGAGAGAGAGAGAGAGAGAGAGAGATTTGGAATTACATGTGAAATCCACCATATCAGTTACACATGAATTTATATGTGAACATTTATGAAAAATGGTTTGTATAAAATCCTTCTAAGGCATGAAATATTCCATGATTTAGATAGAATAAAGACAGTCCCTTATAAACAATTGACATAACATAATGACAAATATGTGTTCGTTATTTCCTTTTAACATAAATCTTCAAAAAAATTTCCCCATAGGATCAGATTATACTAAATAACAAGATCATAAATTGTCATATGTACATTATTTCTCTGACCACATATATACAGGTGAACAGTCTCTCTCTTAATTAGCACCTATGTACTTAGGATTGTTTTTTATTCTTAGTATTGAGTTTTTTAAATAGTTTGAAAATGTTGACTTTATTGATGCTATATTACGCACCCAGTCCAGCTTCATGAGGAATGCCTAAAAAAAAATCAATATTCGTATTACAATTTAATCAGCAGAGGGAAAATTCACATTAAAGATGTATTTCGTTTGCCATTTGTTCTGGCTTAAAATATCGTGTAAAATAATGGAAATTTTTTATTTACATTTTGTGTGTTTTTTATGAAAATACTATTAATAAATTTCAATTTAGTAACAATTCGCTTAGAGATAAATACGTCAATTGTAAATACCATGTAACACTTGTGATACATATTGTATAGGACAAACGTTTGATCAAATACCAGTAGGAAAAAATATTTTTGGTTGTGTTAAACGAAAGCCAACGTCTAGAGGGCTCACAAGGCCAGCATGAGAGTAACTGACCATCAAGCAGGTATATTTTAGTGCAGGACATAGCTCTGGACTAAATATAAAACTCTATGTGTGTATATTCACATAGTATATTCAGTGTATATATTCAACCAGGATGCTTCGGTTGATTATACGGTCCTCGGGCAATAATAACTTAGCATATGTTGAAGTAAATTTGCCCCAAAATGTTATAGGTAATTTATTTACAATTTTAATTCTATTTAAAATTCCTTAAATAACGTCCTTACACGTGTTGCCATTTATAAACAGTATGCGCTTATTCCACTAAAATATAGATGGGAAATATAGCAGCTGACCATGATAATTGTTTTCCAGGTACATATTAAAGGAAGTTAAAATTAAAATCATTATTCCTTTCAAAATGTTTCAGAATAAGTAACTCGAAACATGAACTATTCTTCAAGAGGAGAAATTTGTAACTGAACCAGTTAAAAAAGTTAAGGTTTCTTACTGCAATTAGAGTGCCACTCTAACAACCAAATAGCAACCCGGTTAACCTATCAAAGCCGACGCCCAAGAGATGTCAATATTGCAGCACTTCAGTTTTACTAAAACCAAGTAAGGTTTACTGAATTTGTCGATTCAGTTATAACTGCGATTTATTAGGTCAGAGGACAATTTGTTGGTAAGCATCATATAGGTATTTAGTAGACTAATGGAACCAATTACCTGAGACCACTTGGTAGAACAATTAAAGTACCACTGTCAAGTTAGACACTACAGGAGTTCATATTAATAGACTTTTTTGTTAAATCAATTTAATAATTTGTTATTTACCAGTTGAAAGTAAAGTAGTTGAAACTACAAATAAGAATTTAAAAAATATATAGAGCATAATTCCTCATCTTCGACTATATAAAAAGTTTTCAAATGGCAAGATATGACAAGTGGAATGTCACGAGGGTAAGTTTTACACCGCCTGAACATCTGAACATTTAATGACTGCGATATCCAGTTATACTGCACAGTACTAAAGCTTTGTTGATGATATTAAACCAGGCAGTAGAATTACAGCAACAACAGAGCAGCAGCATAGATTACAATTCATCTTCAGCATATTAGTTTGTTGCTTTGATGATTACCAGAAGAATTTTAATGCTGATAAACGTAAGGAAATACGTGGAGGAAACAACAGTATTGGTTGCGCTATACAGTGTAAATTAAGGTAAATTAAGAGACATTATTCCAACTCATTCTCATCTTTAGATAGTACTTTTTGTAACTATGTACATATACTGACGTAATGGACAATTTGTATAATTTGGTATTATTAAATATATAGAGTCCCGAAGAAATAAAGCTAAAGCCCAACTTATACATTCCTAGGCCTAGTATAGCACATATATATTATGCTAGGCCTGAGACAGCGTGCATTAGGTCTAGGCTGGATAGGTTAGGTTTGGTTTTATTAGCAACATCAATACAAAAGTTCTTCCAGTTTGTTCATATTCAGTAATTCCAAATTCTACTTTCTAATTCTCCATTATATTCATGTATGTAAAATGGTATACAACATTAATATAATATCGAATATTTGGCTTCAATGGGTTTTCTTTTGAGTTCCTCGCATGTTTTCTGATTTCTTGAAAACAGCTGTTGTCACTCACTCTGCAAAATGCATTAGTTCGTCTT
This sequence comes from Procambarus clarkii, assembly GCF_040958095.1. NCBI lineage: Eukaryota > Metazoa > Arthropoda > Malacostraca > Decapoda > Cambaridae > Procambarus > Procambarus clarkii. Next base: position 43,211,717 of record NC_091185.1, on the reverse strand, counting down.
ATTATTTATTATTACATATATTATGGGTCACTATATAATAACAATGAGTAAATAAAAACTAAATCATAACATGAAATAATAAAGAAATATAATTAGATTAAACGTTAACATTCTCATGAACGACCCACTATGTCTAACCTCTAAAATTTTGCTTCAAACTGATATAATCAGTGGAAGAAGGCTTGTTCCTTCAGTAGTTTAATTATGAATACGTTTACCAAATTCTACATAACTAGCATATATATGTACTAAATAGAGACTATAAGAGAAGAGTGCCAGAATTATAGCTCAAACGAAAAAAGTGTTCCCACGCCCAAGATAATATTTACTAACGAAGCACTTAATATCCTAGTAAAAGGTGCTGCACAGTAACTGTTTCTCTAGCCAATGAGGTCGGTTATTTAGGCCCTAGAAGAGAGTGGACCTCTTCTAGGACCACTTCCAAAAGGGACCCCCGGAGATCACTTTTTGACTGTCTGATGCTTGGTCAGGGTAGTTATGATATCAGTAGTTGTATGTCTGGCTTGAAAAAGTGTTGTATAGTGTCAGATAACTTCATTTCGCTCGGAAAATACCGATGTTAACTCGTTGTTTATCTCTGACCAAACCGGGTCACCGAAAGGGTTTTCCATCAATCACCAGAACACGCAACATTTTCCTGCCACTCTACAAAGCCTTCCCTTTCGTCAGCCTTGTAACACTTTCATCTTGCCGCTTGTATGTTCAGCATGACGGTACAACTTCCTCTAATGCTATCACAACGGAAACCTTCACTGATTAATATCAACTATTTCCTTTCAAGCAGTTGATTAAGGCACCTTCCTGCTTTCTGTGAAGTGGCTGCTTTCACGACAACTTCCTACACTCTCGCCATAGCTCCTGGGCTCCTTCTCAGCATGTAAACGAATGTGGCAAGTACTCTAGAGGTCCCTTCAATTGTTATTTTCCCAACTTCGTAAAGGACGGTTGTTGTCTGATGCTGAGTCTGAGTAGGGTTAACTTTGAAGATTTTGATCTCCTCCTTTGCTGCTCTCAGCTTGCCTTGTAGGCTGCTTGTTGTTTCCTTCATGTCTAGTGTCTAGTGGTTCCTTTTTTATTTCCCCATAAATGTGTGTGAACATCTTCATTGGGTCAACAGGTCCCTCACCCTCACCTGGGTTTTGTCTCCAATTCTTGTTTGTTCTCTGTTCTACTAAGTTGGGTTAAAGTTAAAGGTTTAAAGTTGTGTTAAAATTCTCGCTATTTCACCTCTGAGAGAGATAGATAGATAGAGAGAGAGAGAGAGAGAGAGAGAGAGAGAGAGAGAGAGAGAGAGAGAGAGAGAGAGAGAGAGAGAGAGAGAGGGGGGGGGGGGGGTAGAGAGATAAGAAAGGGATAGAGAAAAAGGGGTAATAAGAGATGAGAAGTGAAAGAGGGAGAGTTGAGATGGGAGAGGGGGAGAAAAAACGGGTAGTGTTAGTCTCGTCACCTTCGTTGGAGTGTTACTGTCTCGTCACCTTCGTCATTGGAGACATCTATGATTCTGCACTACAACCCCCCCCCCCCCCTCCTGATATTGGATGTTATGTGGACAACGCCATCTATTGGTCGTGGCGTGTCGGCAAATGGTTCTGGTTTCCTACCTTGGTCAGACAGATAGGTCGTTGTGTATGGCCTCTGGTGGTGGGCGTATTAAGACCAGCGCCTTCTGTTGTGCCACAGAGCAAAAATGTCAACTCCCCGGTGAGTGTTACTTCATGGTTTCCCCAGTGTAACGTCCATTTAACTGATGGCGTTTTGTCCACAGTGGTGACGTGTGGCATCTTTCGTACTGAGGAAGGCAGTTTACCTTGGGCAGTCCACGTACTCTCAGCTTGGTCCTGGAAGACTAAGTAAGCCGCCATCGATCTGAGCAGTGTGATAACTGCTGATGTATGTAGTGCTGGAAGATATCGGTGTATCCCGGGATTGACTTAGGAGAGTAACGGACAACAGTGAGGTGCCTGTTGTTGAGTGCCGCTAGCTGGCCGCTAAACACTTCTGCCAGGGGCTCGCTATCCCTGTATATCATTGTTTTGTGACCCCGATCAGCGTGTGGCTGATGTCCTCGGCCAGCGAGTGGT
>NC_091185.1:43154615-43204615 GCF_040958095.1 Procambarus clarkii | reverse complement strand
TGTATAGAACAAAATATAAAATTCAAATTTAGAAGCCAAAATACGAGACTTCCTTTCTCCAGGTAGCGGAGACTGTGGGAGAGGGCCCATGGCAGAGGTTTCTTGTTACCTGGGAGAGGACCCCGTGTACCCATGACACTCAACATGGCCCAAAAAATAAAGTTTGTCTCTTTTTTTTTAAACTAAGGGGAAAAATCCTGCTCTGGCGCTGTTTTTTGTTACAGGAGAAAAAAAATTCAGTGAATCGCTTCAACGAACTGATTTTGGACAGAGGAAATTGACTTACATTCTGAAGCGCTCTGGTGTTTTCAGTGGGTTTCTAACAACTCTGTTATTGTAGATTGCTTCATATAAAATATTTATATGAAGTATTCCTAATAGCAAGTAATAATAAAAAATTGAGCGAGAGAGAGAGAGAGAGAGAGAGAAAGAGAGAGAGAGAGAGAGAGAGAGAGAGAGAGAGAGAGAGAGAGAGAGAGAGAGAGAGAGAGAGAGACAGAGAGAGAGAGAGAGAGAGAGAGAGAGAGAGAGAGAGAGAGAGAGAGAGAGAGAGAGAGAGAGAGAGAGAGAGAGAGAGAGAGAGAGAGAGAGAGAGAGAGAGAGAGAGAGAGAGAGAGAGAGAGAGACAGAGAGAGAGAGAGAGAGAGAGAGACAGACAGACAGAGAGACAAAAACAGAGAGCGAGCAGGAGATTCACATATAGTAAGTAAAGAGGGAGCCTCATTTCTTAAAGGAACGCAGTTCTGTCTATCCCAGTGGTGGACCAGACAGTGGTACAGTGCTCCCTGGAGGATGGGAGGGATGTTGTGTGAGGCTACACACTGGACACAGCCTTGGCTACACTGGCCTAGGTGTTGGTTATGCCGGTGGTGCTGCCTCCCTCATGGTTATGCCGGTGGTGCTGCCTCCCTCATGGTTATGCCGGTGGTGCTGCCTCCCTCATGGTTATGCCGGTGGTGCTGCCTCCCTCATGGTTATGCCGGTGGTGCTGCCTCCCTCATGGTTATGCCGGTGGTGCTGCCTCCCTCATGGTTATGCCGGTGGTGCTGCCTCCCTCATGGTTATGCCGGTGGTGGTGCTGCCTCCCTCATGGTTATGCCGGTGGTGGTGCTGCCTCCCTCATGGTTATGCCGGTGGTGGTGCTGCCTCCCTCATGGTTATGCCGGTGGTGCTGCTGCCTCCCTCATGGTTATGCCGGTGGTGGTGCTGCCTCCCTCATGGTTATGCCGGTGGTGGTGCTGCCTCCCTCATGGTTATGCCGGTGGTGCTGCCTCCCTCATGGTTATGCCGGTGGTGCTGCCTCCCTCATGGTTATGCCGGTGGTGGTGCTGCCTCCCTCATGGTTATGCCGGTGGTGGTGCTGCCTCCCTCATGGTTATGCCGGTGGTGCTGCCTCCCTCATGGTTATGCCGGTGGTGGTGCTGCCTCCCTCATGGTTATGCCGGTGGTGCTGCCTCCCTCACCATATTAACCGAAATTCGCAGGTTAAAAAAAACTTTAATCACTACGACTTTGTCCATATTTGGTCTTCGGTGTAAGCACTAAGAATTTTTTTCACAGCATCCGGATTCCCAGCTAGTCGGATCAAGGAGACATCCTGAGCCTCAGTGTGACAATACAGTAAGCAAATGCACACTATGCTATTCAAAATCTTTTACCAATATGCACTGAATCAGTTTCTTAATAATTTTTGAGCGCATCGTCCTCACTATCAAGTGTGGGAATGTTGTGTTCTTTGGCGGAACCTTGACCTAGATTCACGAAGCTCCATGTATTTTTTCGTAAGTAGGTTTGCTACGAGTGTTCCTAAGTATGCCCTAAGAAGATACTTACGTGCAATTCAGGTAGGTCTTCTTACGAAGATATTTGGGTTTGGGTGTGGTTCACCTGCATGCCGACAGAGGTCACTACTGTGTTTCGTTTGGCCAATCAGAGACAAGGCAACATTCTTCATCTTCAAGATTTAGCCAATCACGACGCTGGCTTATCGGAGCTCTACTGCCCCCTATTTACGTCGAATTTTCTTATAAAATTAGTATATTTCGAAGTAAAACTATGTTTTTTCAACTTCTACAGCCAGCACCGACATTGTAGTAAACTAATATGTTACATTTTTTTTACCTACGTAATTAAAGAGATACTGTGTAGCTGTCCTTGTTGCTCGGAAGATGCGCTGACAATTATTGTATATATTTACTGAATTTACCCAAAGGCCATTAACTATCTAGTGGCCTCGACGAGGACAGAAAGCCGGCTGCTTGTTAAAGGGGCCAGCCAATTGTCTTATGATATTGTTTAGCTGGAATTTGGCATTTACGGCTTCAGCGGGTAAGCTGTTCCATGGGTTTATAACCCTCTTGGTGGAAAAAACATCTGTTTTCAGTCCTACTGGAGAGAACATACTCTCCAACACTATATCTGTGATTGCCCTGTTATCAGTGACTTCATACCAAATGGTATGAGGTACTTTGAGCTCTGTAATTACTTCATATACTTAGGAATATTGGAAGATATTCTTGTGCTGCACCCAGATTTTGCCAGTGGAGGCTAATAGATCAGCCATAAATATTTTGTTCTCTCCTGATTCCATGTATGCCTAACCATCCTGTGAGACGGGAGTATTAGATAAACTTATAGCTAGTTTTTTATCTACAATGTGTAATCTTCCATATAGAATTGGGTAGCAGCACATTACTGTGTACACCTAAGTTTCTTAATAAAAAAAATCAGTAATAAAGATGTTAAATTATAGCTTGTATTATTACCAGTATTATCATTATTAAATCATGTTAACCATGGATCATTAAGATCTCATATTGAATTGTAATAGTCATATTTCTTTTGAATCATTCATTAAATTGTGCATTATGTCTTAATTTTTTCCCTTCTTTGGATACACTGTACAGTACAAAAAGATAGAATAAAAATAAACCAGTAATATTTCTTTCATTTTATTTTTATTTAAATAACGGCATCAATATTTTTACAACTTTGATGTCCCCAGAATCAAACTTATTCTGTGTAAACACTATGCAAATAAAGGGACCCACTCTATGAACTCACTCCCTAATGAGTTGAAGAACTGTCCAACTTTTGCCTCTTTCAAAAACAAAATCAGTAAGTACGTAATTTCATCTTTATAGTTTCCTTACCTTGTGCTTCATTCAAAATTCTATAGTTGCCTCATTTTTATTCCTATATTTACCTTCCTATATTTGACTATATTTATTCCATATTTTCCTCATTGAAAAAAAACAAAAAGTGCCTAATTTCATCTTCATAGTTTCCTACCTTGTGCTTTAAAATTGCACTGTATCTGGTGCTACCCAATCCACAAATTTTTATGTACCTAATCCAAACAACTTTACCATTGTGATCATTCCTGTCTTCTTATATGTGCTATCAAAATGCTGTATTGGGCCTATTAATCTTTGTTAAATTGCAAATCAAGCTGTCAATGCAATCAATCAGAGCTACTGATGTGCTTTAATATACCTACTAATCTCTCTCATCTCATTTTTTTCTTGCAATGTAGCTATTATCATTTTATAAATTTTCCTAGAATTTACCTATTTAAAATTATCTGTTAGATTAAGGACCTGCCCGACACGCTGCGCGTACTAGTGGCTTTACAAGAATGTAAACAACGTGTTATGTATCCCCACAAACACAATGTACCTTCTGATATAAAAATAAATAAATAACTTATTGTTACACAGCCAAATTGGGTAACAGGAAGAGGTCTTGGACCCCTTCTTCCCCCCCTCTCTTTTTTAACTTGTCATAATAGTCCATACAGTCATAATTATAGGTTTAAGAATTCAATGAGAGAAGTTTTTGAAGCTTTTACCCTACTTACCTAACATTATTTGTGCAGTGGGGCATTTGGTGACAGTAAATGCTCCCACCAGCCACCTTCTTTCATATTTCATGTTCAGTATTTATTTACTTAATAACTACTGGTATCTTATATTGCTATTATAAAACTAATTCTAATATCAAAAGAGACATTTACTACAAGTTTCAAGCAGAGAATGCATATATAACTAACACGAAAGACTCTTCGTCACGGGATTCGTCAACTATAATTTTTTGTTTATATTACAATCGATCCTCCGTGTTGTGTAGTAGAGAAAAATTAAGTTATATCCAGTTTACGTTAAGCTACGAGTGGTCGACAGCAATCTTAGCCGACGGAGCAAACTTTCTAAGGTTTTCCTTCTTAGTGTGTCTACCTGAATACCGACGTAGTCGCTACGAAGACGCTAAGAAGAAAAACATTCGTAAGTACCTTCGTGAATCTGGCCCCTTGTTGTTTGTGCCTTGTCAGGCTTATTCAATAATCGTCTGATAGTATTGCCATCGTTGGAGTCACAGTCCCAAGTGAGCACTGCAGGTAGAAACAGCAACCATCCCTTACCACTCATTCGCTTCGATTACAGGAAGAGTTATGAGCAAGATGCCGGTATATAGTGAATATATCACCATATACCACCAGCTCCCGGTGGTAATATACTGCAATTATATGCCATAAACCGACCGATAATTGCAGTATATAGTGAGTTGTATCTCTAGGCAAGTGTTCGTACAGGTCAGTTGATAATAATTGATAATGATAATGATAATGTCTTTGAGGTCTCTTCCCAGCATTAACAATGTGGTAGAGGTGTGAGCAGCAAGGTGGTGGTGTAATATTATCTTTCATGTGTTACTTTTAGTTCAATAAAATCTTGAAGTGAATACCTAAAATTAGCGTTGGTTGTTAACTATTCATTGACATATGAAAATCTCGTCATTGAGATCCGTAAATCGAGTTTATCTTGGGAATTTTTAGAGGGTAACAATGGATTGTTACTTTGTAAAAACAAACTAGCAGCTGTCTTAAGCATTAACTATATAAACCGTTTAGTCAGGTGCCTTGAGAGGAAAAACTCCGATATAATACCCACCAATTACCACATTAGGAGTGGACATTATTACATATCATCCTTCACTAAAAAAATGTTGCAGCAAAATGCTCCAACAAACAAGCTACAGCGGGTAGTTCATCGCATAGTTGCTAAGAGATGTATAACTCAATTCCACTTTTAAATAAGATCTAAAATAGCGCACTCATCGCTAAATTGTGATTCCTGTCCTCAGTCTTATCTAAAGTTAACAGTCAAAACTCCGGAAAAGGGACTAGAGCGTCTAACAAGAAAATATAATATATTTGCCCCAATTGCTGTTCACCAATATTCTCCAACACACAAGAAATGTGGCTGGCTTATGGACTTTGTATAAAGTATTAAAAAAACACGTCAAGTTCTCTACAAGTTTTTCTCTCATGGATAAACTACCAAAGAATATATGGAATATGTGGCAACATGACATGTTCTCGTTACGCGAATAGGGCAATTACGTCCCTCTAATTACCAGATATATGTTTAATTATAGCAAATGTTTGGGTAAAAAGCTGTCAGTAAAAAAAAAAAAATCACGCTATTTCGGAACTTCCATAAACTTTTACAGTAACAGTTAACAAAACACAACATAATGAAAGTATGTAAAGCTATAGATTTTAAATTTAATAAACAACTTCGCTCAGTGACAACAAAATTTATTAATAAAACAAAACTAAATATATAAATCACATTTATTTATTAATAAATAAAGTAAATACTAAGCAAGTATTAAGGGAGAATCTTAAAGATCTTCTAAGAATATTTAATATTCTCTTCTCCGAGGCTATGGGTCCCCAAAATTGCATGTGAAGGGATATCACAAGATATAACGTTATATATACATATTATGTAAATATACTTATAATGTAAATATACATATTATGTAAATATACATATTATGTAAATATACATATTATGTATTGTGATGGAAAAAAAGAAGTGTAGGTGTTCGGCAGTCCTCCCAATGGCTGGTGTCAATGCCTATCACATTTAAAAAAAAAAATAAGTGACTGCGTAGCTGTTGTGTCCTGTGGCAAAGGAAGGCAAGACAAGGAAAACAAATAGTATGAATAATGAAACTTTAAATTTAAAACAAATTATGAATAAGACAATTCCTTGGCTATATGCAGTGCAAACTCACAAGATTAAAAAAATAACATAAAATAAAATAGTGGTGACGTTAATCTAAAATGGATAAAGACAAAATTAAATTAACAGGTGCCGAGGATAAAGCGCTGGCTGAGAACATCCACTAATAGACAGATCGTATATCAGATGGTTGTTTCCGCTTAAGATCACAGAATATTCTAACTCCAATGGCTGGTACAGGCCCAGACATCGGCTAGGTAGATGGCGCTGAGGTGCAGAAGTGCAGTGGCGCAGACGTCGATTCACCAATCAGAAGCGGGCAGACTGGAAATGCTAGTTTGGTGATCGGCGACGAGGGAGGGGGGAGGTGGAGAGCGAGTGTGGTAGTACGTTTGCGCCTGGCAAAACGTATCTGACCAAATATCAGCCCATCCTCCAAAAATGGGGTGGTAAATGTAAGGAGACAAATAAGTGCAATTATGTACTATTCATAGCAGTTAGGAATTGTACTTATTTTCACTTAGTATTAAATCGTACTATCAAATATAATGAATATTTAATACACAAATATAATTGTGAATATTTGAGTTTACCTGAAAAACTGAATAGAAAACCACAACCTCACCTAACCGTCTTAGTTTTTGAAGATAATAATTTTATTGCTTCTTAATTACAATTAGTACTTAATCTATAGCTATATTAATATTACAGTTTTATAAAACTAATAAAACAAAACTAAAATATATCAATAAATTGTAAAATAACTCAGGATATTTTAAAATTTTGTATAAAATCTATATTGTTTAATAAACCAGAAAAAGAAATTCCTGATATTTTAAACTTGTGTATTGCAAATTGAAATTGAAAACGTCATCCTAAAATTCTGAGTGTCTTAACAGAAAACGAGGAGAATTAAATCGGGGGAGGGAGTTGGGTAAATGTAACAGCCCCATAAGTGCAATTATGCACTGTTTATGACAGTAAGAAAGTGTATTTATTGCACTTAGTATTAAATCGTACTGTCAATTCGGAGGATGAGTTGCCAAATATGTACTACACTTGCTTGTAGTATCTAGATGTTGTAGATGTACTGAAGTAGCATGACGATAAGAAAGAGCAGGCCAAATCTCTCTTGAAGGAGATTATCGTAATGGTATATATACATATGTGTATAAATATGAATATTATGTATATGACAGTGTCAGACCATGGAGGAAAAATTGAAACAGGAATTTCCTTAAGTATTTTCGTATATTAATACACCTTCAGAAGGAATTAATTGATTCATTCCTTCTGAAGATGTATTAATATACAAAAGTACTTACGGAAATTCCTGTTTCAATTCTTCATCTGTTGTCTGACACTGTCACATTTTTCATCTTGTGTTAATTTTCGTGATTCACACACATATTATATATATATATATATATATATATATATATATATATATATATATATATATATATATATATATATATATATATATATATATATATATATATATATATATATATATATATATATATATATATATATATATGTCGTACCTAGTAGCCAGAACGCACTTCTCAGCCTACTATTCATGGCCCGATTTGCCTAATAAGCCAAGTTTTCATGAATTAATTGTTTTTCGACTACCTAACCTAACCTAACCTAACTTTTTCGGCTACCTAACCAAACCTAACCTATAAAGATAGGTTAGGTTAGGTTAGGTAGGGTTGGTTAGGTTCGGTCATATATCTACGTTAATTTTAACTCCAATAAAAAAAAATTGACCTCATACATAATGAAATGGGTAGCTTTATCATTTCATAAGAAAAAAATTAGAAAAAATATATTAATTCAGGAAAACTTGGCTTATTAAGCAAATCGGGCCTTGAATAGTAGGCCAAAAAGTGAGTTCTGGCTACTAGGTACGACATATATATATATATATATATATATATATATATATATATATATATATATATATATATATGTCGTACCTAATAGCCAGAACGCACTTCTCAGCCAACTATGCATGGCCCAATTTGCCTAATAAGCCAAGTTTTCATGAATTAGTGTTTTTTCGACTACCTAACCTACCTAACCTAACCTAACCAAACTTTTTCTGCTACCTAACCTAACCTAACCGATAGAGATAGGTTAGGTTAGGTTAGGTAGGGTTGGTTAGGTTCGGTCATATATCTACGTTAATTTTAACTCCAATAAAAAAAAATTGACCTCATACATAATGAAATGGGTAGCTTTATCATTTCATAAGAAAAAAATTAGGAAAAATATATTAATTCAGGAAAACTTGGCTTATTAGGCAAATCGGGCCTTGCATAGTAGGCTGAGAAGTGCGTTCTGGCTATTAGGTACGACATATATATATATATATATATATATATATATATATATATATATATATATATATATATATATATATATATATATATATATATATATATATATTAGTGTATACTGGCAGCAGGTTTTCTTTCAAACACTGTTTCATTGAATATGACCGCATATTCTGTATTTATTATTTTCTTGTTTAGGGCTTCTATCCCTCTAACTATTTTCTTAGCATCAGGGCTTAATTGAAATAGGAGTTCTCCAAAACTCATTTTCGTACTTTTAAGGTGAAGAAAAGCTTTCTTCACCTTAAAAGAACGAAAATGAGTTTTGGAGAACTCCTATTTCAATTAAGCCCTGATGCTAAGAAAATAGAGGGATAGAAGCCCAAAACCAGAAAATAATAAATACAGAATATGCGGTCATATTCAATGAAACATATATATATATATATATATATATATATATATATACATATATGCAATTGACGATCACAAAACACTGATCATTTTATGCGGAAAATCCACAGAGAAATATGAAATGAGGTGAACGTTTCGGCTTTGTTAAAGCCTTTGTCAACACCAGACTGACTAAGGAGAAGGGAGAAGGGGGAGGATATATAGGCCGACACCTGACCAACCCATCCCTAGGGTTGGTCAGGTGTAATTAACCAAAATCAGGTATAGCTTAGCTTAAAATGGTCAAAGAGGATTAAGCGGTCAGAGAATAAGGATGAAAGATTAAAGAAAAGCCTCATGAACACACAATATATGAATATACAATTATAATGAGACATTGTAAGCCCCTCTATCAGAGTTGTTTCTTAAACTGTTGTGCAATATTATAACTTAAAAATGGATCAAGTTTGTACATTCCAGTACTAACATTAAGAAGATTTGGACACTGACTGATTAGAGCAGACTCAATCAAATTCCGTTCCACGAAATCCCCACAATTGGTAATGCTTTTTGCCCCATTCCAGTTAATATTGTGATCGCATAAACTCGTATGTAGATACAATGCATTAGACGTTTGGGCAGTTCTAATACTATAAGCATGTTGTGACAACCGCAGTTGTAAGGACTTTCCTGTTTGTCCAAGGTACACAGAATCACAATCATTGCAGGGAATTGAATACACACAACCTGCTGTATCAGGGGAGTTTTTTATTAAATTGGATTTGATCGTACTATTAGTGAACACCAAATTTATATTAAGTTTCTTAAAAATCAGAGACAATTTTTCAAGTCCACTCGCATAAGGTACCACCAATGAGTTAATAATTTTTGGTTTCGCCTTAGGGACGTGATTATAAAACGAACGTTTGGCTTGTACAAACGAGAAATTCAAAAACCTCTTAGGATATTGTAAACTCTTCCCAATTTCATATATTTTAGCAATCTCTTCATCAAAAAACTCAGGGCTGCAAACCCTCAAAGCTCGTAGAAACATTCCTGAAAATACTGCCTGTTTAACTTTACTATGATGATTCGAATAAAAATGAACATACGACCCCACGTTGGTAGGTTTCCTATACACATTAAATTTGAACTTTCTAGCGACTCTATGAATCATAATGTCCAAAAACGGAAGAGTACCATTCTCCTCAGTCTCACAAGTGAATTTTATTGAAGGTACCAAAGAATTGAGTTCATTAAGAAAAACTATCTGGTCATATTGTGCTTATGGCCGTGCAACAAAGACCAGATAGTTTTTCTTAATGAACTCAATTCTTTGGTACCTTTAATAAAATTCACTTGTGAGACTGAGGAGAATGGTACTCTTCCGTTTTTGGACATTATGATTCATAGAGTCGCTAGAAAGTTCAAATTTAATGTGTATAGGAAACCTACCAACGTGGGGTCGTATGTTCATTTTTATTCGAATCATCATAGTAAAGTTAAACAGGCAGTATTTTCAGGAATGTTTCTACGAGCTTTGAGGGTTTGCAGCCCTGAGTTTTTTGATGAAGAGATTGCTAAAATATATGAAATTGGGAAGAGTTTACAATATCCTAAGAGGTTTTTGAATTTCTCGTTTGTACAAGCCAAGCGTACGTTTTATAATCACGTCCCTAAGGCGAAACCAAAAATTATTAACTCATTGGTGGTACCTTATGCGAGTGGACTTGAAAAATTGTCTCTGATTTTTAAGAAACTTAATATAAATTTGGTGTTCACTAATAGTACGATCAAATCCAATTTAATAAAAAACTCCCCTGATACAGCAGGTTGTGTGTATTCAATTCCCTGCAATGATTGTGATTCTGTGTACCTTGGACAAACAGGAAAGTCCTTACAACTGCGGTTGTTACAACATGCTTATAGTATTAGAACTGCCCAAACGTCTAATGCATTGTATCTACATACGAGTTTATGCGATCACAATATTAACTGGAATGGGGCAAAAAGCATTACCAATTGTGGGGATTTCGTGGAACGGAATTTGATTGAGTCTGCTCTAATCAGTCAGTGTCCAAATCTTCTTAATGTTAGTACTGGAATGTACAAACTTGATCCATTTTTAAGTTATAATATTGCACAACAGTTTAAGAAACAACTCTGATAGAGAGGCTTACAATGTCTCATTATAATTGTATATTCATATATTGTGTGTTCATGAGGCTTTTCTTTAATCTTTCATCCTTATTCTCTGACCGCTTAATCCTCTTAGACCATTTTAAGCTAAGCTATACCTGATTTTGGTTAATTACACCTGACCAACCCTAGGGATGGGTTGGTCAGGTGTCGGCCTATATATCCTCCCCCTTCTCCCTTCTCCTTAGTCAGCCTGGTGTTGACAAAGGCTTTAACAAAGCCGAAACGTTCACCTCATTTCATATTTCTCTGTGGATTTTCCGCATATGCATATATATATATATATATATATATATATATATATATATATATATATATATATATATATATATATATATATATATATATATATATATATATATGTATATATATATATATATATATATATATATATATATATATTTATATATATATATATATATATATATATATATATATATATATATATATATATATATATATATATATATTTTGGAGAATTGGAATTTTGGAGAATTGATTTTTGAATTACCACCAACAGTGAAAAGAAATGTACGAAAGATTGAGAAAATTCGTGTTAGAATTATTAATCTTACTTTTTCGGTCATATTTAATAATATATGTCTACAGAAAAGACTGCTACCAAAATATACTAATATATATATATATATATATATATATATATATATATATATATATATATATATATATATATATATATATATATATATAAATATATATATATATAAATATATATATATATAAATATATATATATATAAATATATATATATATATATATATATATATATATATATATATATGTATATATATATATATATATTTATATATATATATATATATATATATATATATATATATATATATATATGTATATATATATATATATATATATATATATATATATTTATATATATATATATTTATATATATATATATATATATATATATATATATATATATATATATATATATATATATATATATATATATATATATATATATATATATATATATATATTAGTATATTTTGGTAGCAGTCTTTTCTGTAGACATATATTATTAAATATGACCGAAAAAGTAAGATTAATAATTCTAACACGAATTTTCTCAATCTTTCGTACATTTCTTTTCACTGTTGGTGGTAATTCAAAAATCAATTCTCCAAAATTCATTTTTATTTCTAGTCTGACGCGACACTTGAGCGCGTTTCGTATAACTTATTAAATTTTCAAAGACTTTAATTTACACATACACAACTGAATAGAACTTACACATCTCCGATTTGTTTATATCTACATTTGAGTGAGGTGGATGGGGTGAGGTGGTATTAATAGGGTATTAATTTCATCAACACAAGACAGAACACGAAACAATGGGTATTGAATGGAAGTGATTGTAGAAAGCCTATTGGTCCAAATTTCTTGATGCTTCTATATTGGAGCGGAGTCTTGAGGTGGGTAGAATATAGTTGTGCATTAATTGGCTGTTGATTGCTGGTGTTGACTTTTTAATGTGTAGTGCCTCGCAAACGTCAAGCCGCCTGCTATCGCTGTATCTATCGATGATTTCTGTGTTGTTTACTAGGATTTCTCTGGCGATGGTTTGGTTGTGGGAAGAGATTATATGTTCCTTAATGGAGCCCTGTTGCTTATGCATCGTTAAACGCCTAGAAAGAGATGTTGTTGTCTTGCCTATATACTGGGTTTTTTGGAGCTTACAGTCCCCAAGAGGGCATTTGAAGGCATAGACGACGTTGGTCTCTTTTAAAGCGTTCTGCTTTGTGTCTGGAGAGTTTCTCATGAGTAGGCTGGCCGTTTTTCTGGTTTTATAGTTAATCGTCAGTTGTATCCTCTGATTTTTGTCTGTAGGGATAACGTTTCTATTAACAATATCTTTCAGGGCCCTTTCCTCCATTTTATGAGCTGTGGAAAAGAAGTTCCTGTAAAATAGTCTAATAGGGGATATAGGTGTTGTGTTAGTTGTCTCTTCAGAGGTTGCATGGCGTTTCACTTTCCTTCTTATGATGTCTTCGACGAAACCATTGGAGAAGCCGTTGTTGACGGCTTACCCTTACTCTGTAGGGTAAGGCAGGTCCTAGTATATATTTATGTATATATATATATATATATATATATATATATATATATATATATATATATATATATATATATATATATATATATATATATATATATATATACATATTATAAGAGATTTTATTGGCAACCGGTTCACACACAAACATGCTGTTCATGCAATTATTCACTAATCTTTACAAAATAATATTCATATAATATATTTTTCTATTACTTATCATTAATATAAACCTAATACATATAAAGGAAATAATAAATTATTTCACATAACTGTACATACAAAATGCAGTAAAACAATAAAATTTAAGTCATCAAAGATTATGTGTGGATCAATTATTTATATTAATACAAAAATGGTCTAGCTAAAAAACACTTTGAGAGACAGAGAGAAAAAACTTTTCTCATTTCATCTCGACTAAGCCTAATGGAAAAAAGCAAATCATCCTAATGCGTGTGGATAAAGAGGGTCCCGGATGCTGGTATCTTCTGGATGAATCCCCAAAAATGTCCTAAAATATTTCCACGAAACCCTTAGTCCTGATGATGTAATGGTAAAAATAATTATATTTAAGGTATGATAATACCGGCAACATTTGGGTATAATATATTCATTTCATCATTGTTCTTGTTTCATTAGCAAATGTGTTAGTCTTGCATATATGTATATACATATGCAGTAATAATTACACAAAAAACGTGATTCGGTTATAGCAGAATCATATATATGTTATATAATGTAACAACACATCCGCCATTTTATGATAATTCCAATGAAATTCCTAAATTGATAAAATCATTTAAATATCAATGTAGGATTCAGGAATCTTGGCGTCATAATAAACCATCCAATTAAAAATTCCCAGGTGTAGATGTGTGTATAAAATTATATGTAAAGATAATAATAAGTTCTAGGTTGGCCAAACAGGTAAACATCATGACAAGAGAATAAACGAACATAAATATAGCATAAGAACAGGTCAAGAGTCAAACTGCATTATTTGTTCACTTAAGAGATTATTATCATTCAATTTTCTGGACTAACTCATGCACAATTGTGGAGTGTAAATCAGTTACTGAAAGAAATATTATTGAATCTTCATTTATAAAAAGTATTGAATTTGATGATATTAATGTAAGTCCACGATTATATAAATTAGATAACTTTATAATTGGTAATTTTTGAAACAATAGGTGCATGTGTAGTATATTCCAAGAATGAGGGAATACACAGTTAATATCCACTTAATCATCTCACCTTTATTTCACTACTTTTAATAAATATTTAAGCTTATGGATCTTTATCTAGTCCAAGTTACAGCCCTGCTCTTTTGCCTGGTAAGTTCACTACGGGCTCACCATAGCCCGTGCAACTTGGAACGTCTTGTTCCTAGTAGCTGAATCTTAAACAACTACAACTAATTATCTAGTCACATTTCCTGTACACTCACATACTGGCTGGCTAGGGAGTCCTGTACACCCACAGCCGCACTCATCTGGCCAACACCTCCCACCAAACGAGGTTGTCCGGACCAGAGTTCCTGCCAGCAGAGCGCAGCTGTCCTGACGTCACCGTACCAGTATGGTGGGCCCCAGTCTTGCAGTTCATCATCAGAAGCATCCACCTGCCTGCTTCGACACACCATGCAGGCACACCGGAAGTGGAGGCGCGAGGTCAACAAGCGGGTATGCTGGCAGCAGTAACCTACCAGTTCCTCCTCGACCTCGTGGATGCCACATCACTGATTCCACTAAGATGAGCAACGAGGTGGTCGCATTCCAACGGCACCTCCCTGCTGAGTGTGCTTGACTCGCCAATAGGGTGCACGTTTCGCACCATCAGCCCAAGGTCAGGCACATTAGGGCGTGCGCAATAAAGCGTACCGGCTCAGTAGAATGTGACACAAACAACACAAGTACAGTGATGGGTCCCAGGAGCTGAAGACGCGATCCACCTGGCCTGCCACCACGCCACCCACGCCTCAACACTTGCACCTGCTTACTTCTTATGCAAGACATCGTTGACGTCACCCTCTCCTCCCTGCTGCCCCTACTCGTGCTATGTAGCTGCTGTCACTCATCATCGACCTTCGGCGTCAAGCAGCTGGTTGTGAGATGTGCTTGCATATATCTCTCCCATCACCGTTCACCTGTGACCGGCCAAGTCCTCGGCCGCTGTCACTCGCCGCTACTCTTCACATCACCACCTTCGAGCAGTTGGACAGCTGGACGAGGAGTCTGTCACCAGTAGACTTGCTCTGTCACCAGACGTACCTCGGAGCTGTTGCAAGAAGGTCTCAGGGAATATGCAGGCATCATCGACGGGCAGACGCTAGACCAGTCACCAACATCAGGTCACCACACGGGAGTACAACTGATGCATAAATGAAATCCCGTATATCAACAAGAACATTTAGTGGAAAGGTTCATAAATGCGGGTTAAGAGAAAAGACTGTATTATTAACAGTGTCGAATGAATATTTCTAATTGGATGAAAAATGTCTTTGTAACAATTATGGGGATGTAAAGTAACTAGGCCAAGAAAAAGTGGTCCTAGACAATGATCATAGCTAGAAAACTTGGGTCTCTAGCACAAACTATCTGAACAATTTTTTTGTTCATTCTTGTGTCTGTGTAATAAGTCTGTCCTGGTGAAGAGTGTCCAGGATTTCTATTTTTTACCATTGTATTGGTACATATAGTTACTATTTGTATGTCTTTATGTATCAATAAATATTGTAGTTTTCCAATTTTCCCTTTTGTGATTGGGAGTATTGTAACTACCAGTACGTGCAGGGTGCGGAGAGATTGACCCTGGCATTGTCTTGTGACATAGATGGAAGGGCCCGCAAGTATTTGTTAGTCTTACATTTTGTAAGTGTTTTTCGTGTCAATTACTTTATATTTCTACCATGTTTTATAACTACAACTTATAGGTTGGATGGGGGTCATGTAGTACCCAGCAGATGTTTAGATATGTCCCACCTAGGTATATTATTTACCTTTCCTATATTTTATTGAATTTTATCATTAGATTAGGAATATTATACTTTTTTATGTCATGTTAGTTTTAAAGGCATTTTTTGTTCTTGCAGCTTTCTATGGAAGACATGCTGGGCTGCCTAGTGTACAGTCGGGATATATAATTGTTTTCATAGTACACTTTGTTATCATGAAATGTTCTATTTTATTGAGGAATAGAAAGTTAGATAGATGGGCAGATAGATGGATAGCTAGATGGAAAGATACATAGTTGGATGGATAGATGGGGAAATGGTTGAATACATGGATGGATAGATACATAGATGGATGAATAAGGCCACGTCTGGTACGTCCCCCATCATTATATACAATGTCAAACAGTAGCATTAAATAATCGAATTTCTGTTGTAGGTTATCATTATTTCCAAAAAAACATTCGATCCTTTATATCAGGAAGAAGTCAACCATAGTTGCAGTGAGTTTTGTCTAATCGGTGGAACGAAAATTCCCTTTCAAAACAGATTGGTAAATATCCTCCTTCCTTCATCAGTAAATAAAGTGCTTAATCCATTTTTCTATTTTGAAGTTTGGCTAAAAGTTGGAGCGAGGCGGGGTGGGTGGGGGAAGCGGACCCATGTTGGCTTGTTTCAGCTGTTGTGTGTGGGAGAGCGCACACCGCACAACATTTCAGCCAACTGCATTTCACAATTCCTCAGTTTTGACAGCCGGGGCGGCATGTGGCAGCCCGGGCGGCAGAGTACACGACACCGACACTGCTGGCGTCACAATCATGTGGGTGTCCTCGTTGTTTTACTTGTGTTTCCTGTTCACAACACCAAGCCGCTTACCGCGGGAAGCTGCACGTGTATGGAATCATACTCTATCCAATAATTTTCCTTCATAAACCTCTACGGATATTGCATAGAAACCTTCCATATTTTTATTTACAGGCGTCGGTTTAAGCGCAAAACATCTTTGTGAATTTGGTATGACTGAAACTGTTTTATGAAGACAATGATGCACTGGACATGCTTGAATAATGTTCAAGGCACATGGTCGTACTCCATGAAATATGTTGAACCTGTAGCAATGAGTTATTTCTGGTTGTAAACCTTCTGTACAATATTGCTTTGTTTTCTTCGGCCCATGACTTAGAGAGCAACAGGAAGTTATGGAGAATAAAATATCTTTATCAAGCTCTGAAATATGTGCAAGGTTACAATATTATGTGTTGAGTTCTAACCAATATTTTATGCATCCATGAAACAATCATGTTTATTAAACTAACATATTTTAATTATGCTGAAGCTTATTGAACAATTGTGAGCATATAAACATTAAATAAAAGGCGTCTGGACGACCTTGATAATCTGAACAATGTGTAGAGAAATACTGAACATTCCAGCTGTGAGAACACTGTCCATCTTGAACTTCTTGGCTTCAGAGTGATCTCAAGAACAATGTGATCACCTTACCTCTAGATGGTCTCATGCTTTACTAAACTAATTTGGCTTCAGTGATACCCGAACATAAATATGTGGAAATTTAATGTAACAAAATATATTGTTTAGATTGGTAATTAACTCGATTATTAAGAACATAGAACATTTTTATCTGGAGCTCTCTGAAATCCCTTCTCAGGGATATATATTCATTATTAAATAACATTCATCTCTATAAATGAAAATGGAAATGTTCGTTAGTTCATAATCGCTAATCTCCGAAAGTTCTTCACCGATTGCTTTGAAATTATCACACATCGTTCCATTCACATCAAAGAGGGTTTTTATATACATACTATATAGATGTCATGTCTATGAAGAGAAAAAACATGATTGTTTGAAAAACTGTGTTTTGCATGTTTTTTCTTGTGAGGGGAAATCTCCGAAACCTGTTTACCGATTGCTTTGAAATTTTGACACAACGTTGCATTCGTATAAGCGCATGTTTTTATATACCTACTATATACATGCCTCACCTGTGACAGGAAAAACATGCTTTTAATGAAAAACAGCACCATCTGTTGGACGTAAGAGTAACACATGTTTTAATCTCCAAAAGTTCTTCATCAATTGCTTTGAAATTTTAAAACAAGGTTCCATTTGAATACGTGCATATTTTTATATACTTACTACATAGATGCCATACTGTGACAGATAGAAACATGTTTAAAAAAAAACAGCGCCATCTGTTATATATATGTTACGATTCCATTTCAATGTTTCCGATTGCATTGATAAATTTAATTTTCATAGATTACAATATGTTTTCATTTTGATTTAATTATTTTCTGTGACAGTGCATTGGAATTGAGCTGTGTTGTTTACCATACCATTTATGTTATAAGTATAAGTATAGATGCCACCTGTGACAGGTATAAACATTCATTTTTTAAGAAACAACGCCATCTGCTGCACGTAAGAGCATATCACGCTATCTATCAATATAAATAAGAATGGAAATGTTCGTTTGTTCATAATCGCTAATCGCTAAAAGTTCCTCACCGATTGCTTTGAAATTTTCACACAACGTTCCATTCGCATCCAAGCAGATTTTTATATATATACAATATAGATGTTAAGTCTCTGACAAAAAAAGTAATTTTTTTAACTGTTTTTTTTCATGTGTTTTCATGTGAGAAAAATCTTCGAAACCTCTTTACCGATTGCTTTGAAATTTTGACAACGTTGCATTCAAATAGGCGCGTATTTTTATATACCTACTTTATACATGCCTTACCTGTTACAGGAAGAAACCTAGCTTTTTTTGAAAAACAGCGCCATCTGTTGAACGTAAGAGCAACATACGCTGTAAACCGAAAATTCTTCACTGATTGCTTGGAAACTTTGACACAACGTTCCATTCGAATACGCGTGTGTTTTTATATACCTACCTTATAGATGCCACCCCTGTGACAGGTAAAAACAAGCATTGTTGAAAAACAGAACCATCGGTTGCACATAAGACCAACACATCCTATACTAAATATGCTATGATTCCATTAGAGTGTTTCCGATTTCATTGATAAATTGCATTTTCATAAATTTCGATTTATTTTCATTTTGATTAAAATATTTTGTTTGACATTGCGTTGGAATTGAGCTGTTTTGTTTACTGTATCATTCATTTAGTGAGTATAGTTTATTAATTTTATTTTTTCATTATTTTTCACTTCGTTTTTTGAGCTGTTTTTCTTATACTTCAATGATGGGAACAGCTGGGGCCAGATTCACGAAGCAGTTACGAACGTGTACATCCTTTCTCAGTCTTTGATGGTTTTTGTTACATTTATTAAACAGTTCACAAGCACAAAAACTTGCTAATCAACTGTTGTTATTTTTATTAACAGCTTCCTGGTGCTTTGAAGCTCATTAACTGTTAAATAATTTTAAACAAAGGCGCCGAAAATTGAGAAAAGATGTAGAGGTTCGTAAGTGTTTGCGTAACTTCTTTATGAATCTAGTACAAGATCATTTGATGTTCCTAATTTTATGATGGGAACATCAGCTCATTTGATCATCAGACGAGGGAGTTGGGGTATGGTGGGAAGGACGAGAGGACGAGAGTGGGGGATGGTGGGGAGAACGAGGGGATGGGGGAATGGTAGGAAGGACGAGGGGACGGGAGAGTGGGAGATAGTGGGGAGGACGAGGGGACGGTGGAGTGGGGAATGGTTAGGAGGACGAGGGGATGATGGAGTGGGGGATGATGGGGAGGAAAAACGGACATGGGAGTGAGGAATGGTTGGGAGGAGGAGGGGACGGGGAGGTGAGGAATGATAGGGAGAACGAGGGGACAAGGGAGGGGGGAATGGTGGGGAGGACTGGGAGACAGGGGGAGCGTTGCTGTGGCTCAGCAACGCATGTGCTTTGCTGAGCCACAGCAACGGTTGGCCAGGTACAACTAGCTATTAAATATTATGGAACTCATATTTTATTAAATAAAAACGACACAAAAAATTTACTTGAGGAGTGTAAACGATCCAGGAAGTGCGTATATTACATATTAAAACAAAAGGAACATATGGAATTGAAAACAAGACATGGAATGAATTCATGAAATGAACATTCAATGTAAATGAACAGTTCTCAATAGCTATGAGAGAAACACTGAGGTAAACACCGCCACAGTCACCTCACCAACACCACCGTCCTAGCGTATAGATATAATATATTGGGTATCTTCTTATCTGTAGGTTATCTTGAGATGATTTCGGGGCTTTTTAGTGTCCCCGCGGCCCGGTCCTCGACCAAGCCTACACCCCCAGGAAGAAGCCCGTGACAGCTGACTAACACCCAGGTACCTATTTTACTGCTAGGTAACAGGGGCATAGGGTGAAAGAAACTCTGCCCATTGTTTCCCGCCGGCGCCTGGGATCGAACCCAGGACCACAGGATCACAAGTCCAGCGTGCTGTCCGCTCGGCCGACCGGCTCCCAATATATATATATATATATATATATATATATATATATATATATATATATATATATATATATATATATATATATATATATATATATATATATATATATATATATATATATATATATATATATATATATATATATATATATATATATATATATATATTTTAATTTAATTATATATTTAAATATGTAACTAGTTTTAGATATGTGTGTATGGTAGATACCAACCAATTAAACGGACTACACTATGTAATGGTAAGAAAGACTGGAATAGGGATACTGAATGTGTACTATAAGTAATTGGCTTTCTTGTGTGTTTTAAGACATTATTGTTTTAAAATACGTGTTAACTACCTGATACATATGCCAGAATATATTGACCTCGCTTTTATTTCAACTCACTTTTATTTTTGTCCAATTCATGTTATCAAGCGGTTTTGTAATGTTGAAGTTTTTTTTAATAATAAACAGTAAACAAGTGTATGATGTTCTGCTCCCACATATAGTTCCTAGAGTAGAGGAGGCATATCCACTCTTTAACTGGCGAGTAATATGGGCAAACCTTCATGTTAAATTTATTGCCCCAAAACAACGTGAACTATTGTATGGCTATATTCACAAGACCCTTTCTACTAATGATAGATTGTTGATGTTGGGCATTATGGACAACAATAGCTGTTCTCAAAGTACTAAAATTGAGAATAATATGTATATGTTTTATTTCTGTAATCAGAAAGTTGTGCTTGTAAACTGGATTACAGACACTCTTAAAGCTTTATGTGGACCAAGTATTAGAGTGGATTAAATGAGGTTTTTAATAGTTCATATTGACATAAAATGTAAGCGATTTGAAAATTAAATAATTATGCTACTTTCTGATTAATTTTTTTTGTGTGTGTGGATAGGCAGGCAGGACTGTTACTGTGTGAGGATAGGCAGGCCGGAGGGTTAC
Organism: Procambarus clarkii; assembly: GCF_040958095.1. Lineage (NCBI taxonomy): Eukaryota > Metazoa > Arthropoda > Malacostraca > Decapoda > Cambaridae > Procambarus > Procambarus clarkii. The sequence goes on along the minus strand of NC_091185.1, from coordinate 43,183,188 downwards.
TGTGTGTGTGTGGATAGGTAGGCCGGAGGGTTACTTTGTGTGTGTGGATAGGTAGGCCGGAGGGTTACTGTGTGTGTGTGGATAGGTAGGCCGGAGGGTTACTGTGTGTGGATAGGAAGGCAGGAGGGTTACTGTGTGTGGATAGGCAGGCAGGAGGGTTACTGTGCGTGGATAGGCAGGCCGGAGGGTTACTGTGTGTAGATAGGTAGGCCGGAGGGTTACTGTGTGTGTGTGGATAGGAAGGCAGGAGGGTTACTGTGTATGGATAGGTAGGCAGGAGGGTTACTGTGTGTGGATAGGCAGGCAGGAGGGTTACTGTGCGTGGATAGGCAGGCCGGAGGGTTACTGTGTGTGGATAGGCAGGCAGGAGGGTTACTGTGTGTGGATAGGCAGGCAGGAGGGTTACTGTGTGTGGATAAGTAGGCAGGAGGGTTACTGTGTGCGGATAAGAAGGCCGGCGGGGTTACTGTGTATGGATAGGCAGGATGGAGGGTTACTGTGTGTGGATAGGAAGGCCGGAGGGTTACTCAGTGGACAGAATATTGGCAGAGTTCTTGCGAGGATCCAGTATACCATATGGGGTTTACAGTTCGTGGTCGGTGATGAAAATGAAAATTTGTTTACTGAGAAATATATAAACAATATATAAATGTACCATTTTCCCTTGTAAATTTATGTAAATATGATCATTATATTGTATATTATTTATTACGACAAACAAAACAAAAATTTGGTAACACAACTGCATTTTTTCTCTGAATTGTGTCAAATCCTGAGAAGCTGCTACACGGTCCATTTTTGACACAGCTACTTTGGGTTAAATTGTGCAAGGCCTTATTGTTCGAGGCATAATAGAGGGCCAAATACCATTCCATCTGAGCTTATCTGAGAGGAGCGACATACAGCTTATGAGTACAGACAGGTAATTGTAGCATCGGTTGGTATAGTATATATTAGGAGGTTATCCACTTTATGAAGCTTCCTAATACAGCAAGAGAATGGTGGTGCGTCCTGGTGGGGACACAGGGAAGCTTACTGGTTATCTAAGCTGTAGAGTACATGTGTCCGGGTGGGGACACAGGGAAGCTTACTGGTTATCTAAGCTGTGGAGTGCATGTGTTAGGTAATGAAACAGTTGACAACACTGGATGCAAATAAAGCTGTTGGACCAGACAAAGTATCACCGTGGATACTTAAAGAGGCAGCGCAGGCTCTCAGCGTGCCTCTGGCAATGATCTTTAATGAGTCACTTATGTCGGGAGAATTGCCCAGTTGCTGGAAGGAATCAAATGTCGTACCGATTTTCAAGAAAGGTGATAGGGAGGAGGCACTTAACTACAGACCCGTATCACTGACAAGCATCCCCTGCAAAATACTTGAAAGAATAATTAGGCTAAGACTTGTTGAGCACCTGGAGAGCATTGGGGTTGTAAACAAGCACCAACATGGGTTCTGGACAGGGAAACCATGCCTAACAAACCTTTTAGAATTCTATGATAAAGTAACAAGGATAAGGCAGGACAGAGAAGGCTGGGCATACTGCATATTTCTTGACAGTCAAAAGGCCTTTGATACAGTACCGCACATGAGACTGCTATACAAACTTGAGAGGCAGGCAGGAGTAAGCAGAAAGGCCCTAGTATGGGTGAAGAACTACCTAACAGGAAGGAGCCAGAGGGTAATGGTAAGGGGCGAGAAGTCGGACTGGCGAACAGTAACAAGTGGAGTACCTCAAGGATCAGTGCTGGGCCCAATCCTCTTTCTAATTTACGTAAATTATATGTTTACAAGAGTGGAATCAAACATGTCAATGTTTGCGGATGACGCAAAATTAATGAGAAGAGTTGTGACAGACGAGGATTGTAGGATCCTCCTAGAGGACTTAAACAGGTTGCAGAGATGGTCAGGGAAATGGCTACTGGAGTTTAACACCATTAAATGTAAAGTTATGGAAATGGAATCAGGTGATAGGAGACCAAAGGGACAGTACACAATGAAGGGGAACAGCCTACCTGTAACGATTCGAGAAAGAGACCTGGGAGTGGATGTGACACCTAATCTAACTCCTGAGGCACATATAAATACGATAACGACAGCAGCGTTCTCTACACTGGCGAAAATTAGAACTTCATTCAGAAACCTAAATGAGGAGGCATTTAGGGCGCTTTACACTGCCTACGTGAGACCCGTCTTAGAGTATGCCGCGCCATCATGGAGCCCCCACCTGAAGAAACACATAAAGAAACTGGAGAAGGTCCAGAGGTTTGCGACGAGGCTTGTCCCAGAGTTACGAGGGATGGGATATGAAGAGCGTCTGCAGGACTTGAACCTTACGACACTAGAGAAAAGAAGGGAGAGAGGAGATATGATAGGGACATATAAAATACTCAGAGGAATTGACAAAGTGGAAATAGATGAAATGTTAACACGTAATAATAACAGAACGAGGGGACATGGGTGGAAACTGGAAACTCAGGTGAGTCACAGAGATGTTAGGAAGTTTTCTTTTAGCGTGAGAGTAGTAGAAAAATGGAATGCACTTGGGGAACAGGTTGTGGAAGCAAATACTATTCATACTTTTAAAACCAGGTATGATAGGGAAATGGGACAGGAGTCATTGCTGTAAACAACCGATTGCTGGAAAGGCGGGATCCAAGAGTCAATGCTCGATCCTGCAAGCACAAATAGGTGAGTACAAATAGGTGAGTACACACAAACCAGGAAGCAGCCCGTGACAAATCACTCTCTCCCAGGTACCTATTTACTGCTAGGTAACAGGGGCATTCAGGGTGAAAGAAACTTTGCCCATTAGTTTCTGCCTGGTGCGGGAATCGAGCCCGCGACACAGAATTACGAGTCCTGCGCGCTATCTACCAGGCTGCCAGGCCCCTAGAGGTGTGTGTGTGTGTGTGTTGTGTGCGTGTGTTAATTTGGCAACACAAAACAACAAAAGTAGACCTCTCCACCCCCCCCCCCCCCACCTCCCTGAACTTATAACCAAACCCAAAATGAGCCAAAGTTCTCAATGTTCTACGAAGCAAACAAAGGAAATAAAGTGATGCTGATAAAAGTTCCCAGCAGCAGCATCCTGAGCCCCAGACTAGCACTCGGAGAGCAAGATGCGGAGGACCCATTAAGGAGTGTAATTAAAAGAAGGTTAATGAGACCATTGCTGCCTCCAGGCGGGTGTGTCTGCACTACAGAACCTGACAGCAGAGCTAACAATAACACCACTAACAGTGATAGTCACAGTCAACGCACGACGTTTATAATAACCATGAAAATAATATCCATAGGAGCCGTGTGAGGATTCGATACTATGCGCTGGTTGTCGGTCTGGAGTGGTCTTTCCAGGGCACAAAGCCAGGGTAGGTTGATACGGGGGAGAAGTTGTTACCCATGCAGCTGCCCCCCCCCCCTCTGCATGGAGCCGAACGTCTCCAATGGAATATTTGAACACAAATAAAACTCTTTTTTTTTAATCTAGTCATAAATATAAGCAACCTCAACCCAACCTAGGCCTAATTCATACTAGGTCTAATATATTATAAATATATGAGCCACTAGGCCTAGGAACATATAAGTTTGGTTTTAACTTTACTTTTTTCGGACTCTATAAAATTAATAACACATAAGGGTTAACTTGTTGTCCTTCCTACATTGTGGTACCTTTGAGAAAATAGTTCCTTTAAGTACCATCATTTCAGGTGGACGAGTTCCATTATATGTATCCACTTATGTGGACATATAAGTTAGTAACTGGTCATTGGTGTGGTTAACCACTGTAGTTTAAGAACTCATCTCAATACACTAACTTAGATGTACTCACCAAGATGTGATATCTGCCAAGGGCATCGGGTTTTATACCCACCACAGACCCACTATAGACCCGTCCTTAGTTTAATGCAATTACTCAGTTTCTTTAATACTATTCCAGACTTGAGTAAACGAAAACTCTGTCAGCAGAACTATTCGTATACTTTGCGTTATTATATAATGAAATGGGAAAAAATCGCAGAATTCAGAAGTAAAACCAACAATGAAGTCCAAGAAATGTATCAGTACTTCATTCATAATGATGTACTGCCTGGAATCTTAGCGAAGTATCCAAACTTTGCTTACTGTAGGTACAGCCTGCACATGACTGTAAACCTGCCGCCCAGTTGAGTGGGTGTGGAGCACTTGACTGTAAAGCTGCTGCCCAGTTGGGTGGGTGTGGAGCACATGACTGTAAACCTGCCGCCCAGTTGGGTGGGTGTGGAGCACATGACTGTAAAGCTGCCGCCCAGTTGGGTGGGTGTGGAACACATGACTGTAAAGCTGCTGCCCAGTTGGGTGGGTGTGGAGCACATGACTGAAAACCTGCCGCCCAGTTGGGTGGGTGTGGAGCACATGACTGTAAAGCTGCCGCCCAGTTGGGTGGGTGTGGATCACATGACTGCATGACTGTAAAGCTGCCGCCCAGTTGGGTGGGTGTGGGTCACATGACTGTAAAGCTGCAGCCCAGTTGGGTGGGTGTGGAGCACATGACTGTAAAGCTGCCGCCCAGTTGGGTGGGTGTGGAGCACATGACTGTAAAGCTTTAGTATCTGCACCTCGCACATGGTGGTGCAGATACGTGGAAAGCTAAACTCTTGGAAGTGACAACACGGAACTTTATGAGGCAGCATGTCAAGGAACCCACAAGAGTGAGAGGCAATGATGAACCAGCTAGACTCGACTTGATATTCACCCTGAATGAGTCAGAAATAAGGGAAGTCAAAGTTGAAGCCCCCATAGGAATGAGTGATCACAGTGTACTGACCTTTGAGTACTTGGTGGAGGTAGGGATCCCATCCTATCCAAGGATGGGATCGGAGGGAAAAAGACTAAATTACCAAAGAGGAAAATATGACGAGATGAGGAACTTCCTTTTTTTTAGTGTCAGAGTAGTAAATAAATGGAATGCACTAGGAAGGGATGTGGTGGAGGCTGACTCCTTACACAGTTTCAAATGCAGATATGATCGAGCCCAGTAGGCTCAGGAACCTGTACACCAGATGATTGACAGTTCGGAGGCGGGGCCAAAGAGCCAAAGCTCAAACCCCGCAAGCACAATTAGGTGAGTACAATTAGATGAGTACACACACACACCAACCCGTTCTCGCAAATTTAATAAGTCAATATTGACTTATTAAATATGTGCATAGGTGACATACTTAACATAATAGATACCCTTAAAAAGATTCATAGAAAACACCGACCTTACCTAATAATTGTAATAATTGTAATAATTGTAATAATTGTAATAATTGTAATAATTGTAATTACGAAGCAATAAGATGCTTATCTTAAGATACTAACAAGGTTAGGTAAGGTCGGTGTTTTCTATGAATCTTTTTAAGGGTATCTATTATGTTAAGTATGTCACCTATGCACATATTTAATAAGTCAATATTGACTTATTAAATTTGCGAGAACGGGTTGCACACACATACGACTCTGACATAAGAGAAATCGGTTTTGAGGCCCCAGTAGGAATGAGCGGCCACAGTGTATTGGTGTTTGAGTACTTGATTGAAGAAGGGTTATTAAACTCGAGGAGAGATACCGAAACCAAAAGGTTAGCATACCGAAAGGGAAACTATGAGGAGATAAGAAAATTCCTAAAAGATATAGCATGGGAAACAGAGCTCAAGGAAAAGACGGCCCAAGACATTATGGACTACATCACGCAAAAGTGCAAGGACGCAGCAAACAAGTTTGTCCCAGCCCAAAAGGAAAACAGTGAAATGAAGATGAGAAACCCATGGTTTAATCAGAGACGAAGGCTAGCTAAGCGGCAAAGTAAAAGTTCATGGAGAAACTATAGGAATAACAGGATACTGGAGAGCAGAGAAAGATATCAGAATGCCAGGAATGAATATGTCAGGATGAGAAGAGAGGCAGAAAGACAATACGAAAACGACATCGCAAGCAAGGCAAAGACTCAGCCTAAATTGCTGCATAGCCACATCAGGAGAAAAACAACAGTAAAGGAACAGGTTATGAAATTAAGGATAGGGGTAGAAGGATTCACTACAAACGACAAGGAAGTGTGTGAGGAACTGAATAAGAAATTCCAAGAGGTCTTCACCTTAGAGCAAGGAGAAATCCCAGAGATAAGAGAGGGAATAACTAACCAGGAACCACTGGAAGAGTTTGAAGTAAGGAATTGTTTACTAGCGTTGGATGTGACAAAGGGTATAGGCCCAGATGGAATCTCCCCTTGGATACTAAAGGAAGGAGCAGAAGAACTGTGCCTACCACTCTCCATAGTGTATAACAAATCTCTGGCAACAGGGGAACTGCCAGAAATTTGGAAAGCAGCTAACGTAGTCCCGATATACAAGAAAGGAGATAGACAGGAAGTACTGAATTACAGGCCAGTGTCCCTAACCTGCATACCATGCAAGCTGATGGGGAAGATTGTGCGAAGAAAGCTAGTGGAGAACCTGTAGCAAAAGAACTTTGTAACACAGCACCAACATGGATTCAGGGATGGCAGGTCCTGCCTCACAGGGTTACTTGAATTCTACGACTAGGCTTCAAAAATAAGGCAAGAAAGAGGAGGGTGGGCAGACTGCATATTTTTGGATTGTCAGAAAGCTTTTGATACAGTGCCACAAAAGAGGCTAGTGAAAAAGCTAGAGATGCAGGCTGGAGTGAAAGGGAAGGTACTCCGTTGGATTGAGGAGTACCTAAGCAACAGGAGACAACGAGTCAGTGTGAGGGGTGAGGTCTCAGATTGGCGAGAGGTTACGAGTGGAGTTCCGCAGGGGTCAGTTCTTGGACCTATACTGTTTCTGATATATGAAAATGATCTCCCAGAGGGTATAGAATCGTTTCTCTCAATGTTTGGCGATGATGCAAAAATTATGAGGAGGATTGAAACTGAGGACGATAATAGGAGGCTACAAGATGACCTAGACAGACTGAGTGAATGGTCCAACAAATGGCCTGTGAAATTCAACCCGAGTAAATGCAAAGTAATGAAACTAGGCAGTGGAAACCGGAGGCCAGACACAGGATACAGAATAGGAGATGAAGTACTTAATGAAACGGACAGAGAGAAAGATCTAGGAGTTGATATCACACCAAACCTGTCTCCTGAAGCCCACATAAAGAGAATAACGTCTGCGGCATATGCGAGACTGGCTAACATCAGAACAACGTTCAGGAACCTGTGTAAGGAATCATTCAGAATCTTGTACACCACATATGTAAGACCAATCCTGGAGTATGCGGCCCCAGCATGGAGCCCGTATCTTGTAAAGCACAAGACGAAGCTGGAAAAAGTCTAAAGGTATGCCACTAAACTAGTCCCAGAACTATGAGGCATGAGTTACGAGGAAAGGCTGCGGGAAATACACCTTACGACACTGGAAAACAGAAGAGTAAGGGGAGACATGATCACAACCTACAAAATTCTCAGAGGAATCGACCGGGTAAACAAGGATAACCTATTCAACACTGGTGGGACGCGAACAAGGGGACACAGGTGGAAACTGAGTACCCATATGAGCCAAAGAGATGTTAGAAGAAACTTTTTAAGTGTCAGAGTAGTTAATGGATGGAATGCATTAGGCAGTGATGTGGTGGAGGCTGACTCCATACACAGTTTCAAATGCAGATATGATAGAGCCCAGTAGGTTCAGGAATCTGTACACCAGTTGATTGACAGTTGAGAGGCGGGACCAAAGAGCCAAAGCTCAACCCCCGCAAGCACAAATAGGTGAGTACACACTCACACACACACACACGCACACACACACACATACACACACAATTACTAGAGTTGGATGTGACAAAGGCTATAGGCCCAGATGGAATCTCCCCTTGGATACTAAAGGAAGGAGCAGCTTAGCTGCTCCTGTTGCTTAGGCACAAAATTATATGTGGGGCCTCGTAGCCTGGTGGATAGCGGGCAGGACTCGTAATTCTGTGGCGCGGGTTCGATTCCCGCACGAGGCAGAAACAAATGGGCAAAGTTTCTTTCAGCCTAAGTGCCCCTGTTACCTAGCAGTAAATAGGTACTATGGAGTTAGTCAGCTGTAACGGGCTGCTTCCTGTGGTGTGTGTGTGTGGTGTGGAAAAAAAAAAAAAAAAAGTAGTTAGTAAACAGTTGATTGACAGTTGAGAGGCGGGCCGAAAGAGCAAAGCTCAACCCCCGCAAAACACAACTAGTAAACAACTAGTAAACACACACACACACACACATACACACACACACACACACACACACACACACACACACACATACACACACACACACACACACTCACACTCACACACACACATACATACACATACACGTGTGTATATGTGTGTGTGTGTGTTTCCACAGGGCTACTATGTAGAGAGGAAAGAGAGAGAAGGGAGAGGAGGAGGAGGTGGTGTAGCTTTGGTACTAAGAGAAGGTTGGAGTTTCGAAGAGATGGTAATTCAGAACTGTGAAGGTTTCAGTGACTACATATCAGGCACCATAGCAACTGGAGGACAGAAAATTATAATAGTAGTCATATATAACCCCCCACCGAATGACAGAAGACCCAGACAGGAATATGATAGAAACAACTTGGCCACCATCAATATAATAGAGAGAGCAGCTTCTGTGGCTAGCAGGAACGGACCCAGACTTCTAATCATGGGAGACTTCAACCATGGAAAGATAGATTGGGGGAACAGAGACCCACGTGGAGGCCCAGACACATGGAGAGCTAAGCTGCTGGATGTGGCAACAAGAAACTTTCTAAGTCAACACGTCAAGGGACAGACACGAATGAGAGGAGGGGATGAACCAGCCTTGCTTGATCTGATATTTACCCTAAATGAGTCGGATATAAGGGAAGTTAAGTTGGAAGCCCCATTGGGAATGAGTGATCATAGTGTATTGAGCTTTGAGTACCTGGTTGAGCTGGGAATTATCACCCCCAAAAAAGAACTGGGAACCAAAGGGCTGGCGTACCGAAAGGGAAACTATGAGGAAATGAATAAATTCCAATGGGATATACATTGGGACGCAGAACTCGGAACCAAGTCCGTACAAGACATGATGGACTATGTCACCCAAAAATGTCAGGAGGCTGTAAGCAGGTTTGTCCCAGCCCGACAGAAAAAACAGAGAAGCAAAGGAAGAATCCGTGGTTTAATAAAGAATGTATGAAAGCAAACGAGCTGAACAAAAGGGCATGGAGGAACTTCCGTAATAACAGAACACCAGAAAGTAGTGAGAGATACCAGAGAACCAGGAACGAGTATGTCAGTGTGAGAAGAGCAGCTGAGAAAAGGTATGAAAATGATATAGCTAATAAAGCCAAGACCGAACCAAAGCTACTACACAGTCACATCAGGAGGAAGACAACAGTGAAGGAACAGGTGATGAAACTTAGGGTGGACGAGGACAGGTACACAGCGAATGACAAAGAGGTGTGTGAAGAACTCAACAAAAGGTTCCAGAAGGTCTTTACAATAGAACAGGGAGATGTCACGGCGCTAAAAGAGGTGGCAGCAAACCAGGTTACCTTGGATAGGTTCGAGATTACAGGAGATGAGGTCAAGAAGCACCTATTGGAGCTGGATGTGAGAAAAGCTGTTGGGCCGGATGGAATCTCGCCATGGGTATTGAAAGAGTGTGCAGGAGCACTTTGCTTGCCACTCTACATAGTGTATAGTAGGTCACTGGAAACGGGGGACCTACCAGAAATATGGAAGACTGCTAATGTAGTACCAATATACAAAAAGGGTGACAGACAAGAGGCACTGAACTACAGGCCAGTGTCCCTAACTTGTATACCATGCAAGGTGATGGAGAAGATTGTGAGAAAAAACCTAGTAACACATCTGGAGAGAAGAGACTTCGTGACAACCCATCAACTTGGGTTAAGGGAGCGTAAATCTTGCCTTACAGGCTTGATAAAATTCAACGACCAGGTGACAAAGATTAAGCAAGAAAGAGAAGGGTGGGCGGACTGCATTTTTTTGGACTGTCGGAAAGCCTTTGACACAGTACCCCATAAAAGGTTGATGCATAAGCTGGAGAAACAGGCAGGAGTAACTGGTAGGGCGCTCCAGTGGATAAGGGAGTACCTAAGCAATAGGAAGCAGAGAGTTACAGTGAGGGGTGAGACATCAGAATGGCGTGAAGTCACCAGTGGAGTCCCACAGAGCTCTGTACTTGGACCTATCATGTTTCTGATATACGTAAATGATCTCCCATAGGGCATATTCTCATTCCTCTGAATGTTTGCTGACGACGCCAAAATTATGAGAAGGATTATGACAGAGTAGGACAGCTTGAGGTTTCAAGAAGACCTAGACAAGCTGCAGGAATGGTCGAACAAATGGCTGTTAGAGTTTAACCCAAGCAAATGTAATGTAATGAAGAGAGGGGTAGGAAGCAGGAGACCAGATACAAGGTATCATTTGGGAGATGAGATACTTCAAGAGTCAGAGAGAGAGAGAAAGACCTGGGGGTTGAAAACACGCCAGACCTGTCCCCTGAAGCTCATATCAAGAGGATAACATCAGCAGCATATGCCAGGTTGGCTAACATAAGAACGGCCTTTAGAAACTTGTGTAAGGAATCTTTTAGAACATTATATACCACATATGTCAGACCAATCCTGGAGTATGCGGCTCCAGCATGGAGTCCATATCTAGTCAAGCATACGACTAAACTGGAAAAGGTTCAAAGGTTTGCCACCAGACTAGTACCCGAGTTGAGAGGTATGAGCTACGAGGAGAGACTACGGGAACTAAACCTCACTTCGTTGGAAGACAGAAGAGTTAGGGGGGGGGACATGATCACCACATTCAAGATTCTCAAGGGAATCGACAGGGTTGATAAAGACAGGCTGTTTAACACAAGGGGCACACGCACTAGGGGACACAGGTGGAAACTGAGTGCCCAAATGAGCCACAGAGATATTAGAAAGAATTTTTTTAATGTCAGAGTGGTTGACAAATGGAATGCATTAGGAAGTAATGTGGTGGAGGCTGACTCCATACACAGTTTCAAGTGTAGATATGATAGAGCCCAATAGGCTCAGGAATCTATACACCTGTTGATTGACGGTTGAGAGGCGGGACCAAAGAGCCAGTGCTCAACCCCCGCAAGCACAACTAGGTGAGTATACCAGATGATACCTTGTATCTGGCCTCCTGCTCCCTACACCTATCTTCATTACATTAAATTTGGTTGGGTTAAACTCTAACAACCATTTGTTCGACCATTCCTTCAGTTTGTCTAGGTCTTCTTGAAGCCTCAAACAGTCCTCTTCTGTCTTAATCCTTCTCATAATTTTGGCATCGTCCGCAAACATTGAGAGAAATGAATCTATACCCTCCGGGAGATCATTTACATATATCAGAAACAAGATAGGATCGAGTACAGAGCCCTGTGGGACTCCACTGGTGACCACGCAAATCGGAGGTCTCACCCCTCACCGTAACTCACTGCTTCCTATTGCTTAGGTACTCCCTTATCCACTGGAGCACCTTACCAGCTACACCTGCCTGCCTCTCCAGCTTATGTACCAGCCTCTTATGTGGTACTGTATCAAGGGCTTTCCGACAATCCAAGAAAATGTAGTCCGCCCAGCCCTCTCTTTCTTGCTTAATCTTTGTCACCTGGTCGTAGAATTCTATTAAGCCATTCAGGCAAGATTTACCCTCCCTGAACCCATGTTGGCGATTTATCACGAAGTCCCTTCTCTCCAGATGTGTAACCAGGTTTTTTCTCACGATCTTCTCCATCACCTTGCATGGTATACAAGTCAAGGACACTGGCCTGTAGTTCAGTGCCTCTTGCCTGTCGCCCTTTTTGTATATTGGGACAACATTCGCCGTCTCCCATATTTCTGTTAGGTCTCCCGTCTCCGGTGACTTTCTATACACTATGGAGAGGGGCAAGCAAAGTGCCTCTGCACACTCTTTCAGTACCCATGGTGAGATCCCGTTTGGACCAACAGCCTTTCTAACATCCAAATCCATCAGGTGTCTCTTGACCTCCTCTCTCGTAATTTCGAACTCTTCCAAGGCCGCCTTGTTTACCTCCCTTTCTCCTAGCACAGTGACATCACCTTGTTCATTTGTGAAGACCTCCTGGAACCTCTTGTTGAGTTCTTCACACACCTCTTTGTCATTCTCTATATACCTGTCCTTGCCTGTTCTAAGTTTCAATACCTGTTCTTTCACTGTTCTTTTCCGTCTGATGTGAGTGTGGAGTAGCTTTGGTTCGGTCTTGGCTTTGTTTGCTATATCCTTTTTTAAACTTTTCTCTGCTTCTCTTCTCACCCTGACGTACTCATTCCTGGTTCTCTGGTATCTCTCTCTGCTTTCTGGTGTTCTGTTATTCCGGAAGTTCCTCCACGCCCTTTTGTTCAGTTTCTTCGCTTCCATACATGCCCTATTTCACCATGGATTCTTCTGTTGCTTTTTGGATTTTTCCCTTTGGGCCGGGATGAATCTGTTTACTGCCGCCTGACACTTTTGGGTAACATAGTCCACCATACCTTGTACAGACTTATCTCTGAGGTCTGTGTCCCAAGGTATTTCCCTTTGGAAACTTCTCATCTGTTCATAATTCCCCTTTCGGTATGCCAACCTTTTGATTCCTAGTTCTTTTTGGGGGGAGATAATTCCTAGCTCTACCAGGTACTCAAAGTTCAATACACTCTGATCACTCATTCCCAAGGGCGCTTCCATCTTAACTTCCCTTATATCCCACTCATTTAGGGTAAATATCAAATCAAGCATTGCTGGTTCATCTTCTCTCATTCTTGTTGGTTCCTTGATGTGCTTGCTTAGAAAGTTTCTTGTTGCCAAGTCCAGCAGATTAGCTCTTCATGATTATGGTCCTCCATGCGTGTCTCTGTTCTTCCAATCTATCTTCCCATGGTTGAAGTCTCCTATAATTAGTAGTCTAGATCAATTCCTGGTAGCAACAGAAGCTGCTCTTTCTAATATGTTAATGGTGGCCATGTTGTTTCTATCGTATTCCTTTCTGGGTCTTTTGTCATTTGGTGGTGGATTATATATGACTACGACTATATTTTTTCCCCTCCAGTTGTTACGGTACCTGCTATGTAGTCACTGAAACCTTCACAGCCGTGAATAACCATCTCCTCAAAATCCCAGCCTTGTCTTACCAGCAGAGCTATACCACCACCTCTTCCTTCCTTCTCTTTCCTCATAACATAATAGTCCTGTGGGAACACTGCATTTGTTATCGTTTTCGTTAGCTATGTTTCTGGGAGGGCTATTATGTCTGGGTTTTCCTCTAGTACCCGTTCTCCAAGCTCATTTGCTTTATTTGTAATTCCATCTATGTTAGTGTACATTGCTTTAAGGCTCACTTTTTTCTGTGCCTTCTCATATCGCCTCCTTGGTGAGTGTTCTTCAGGTGGGGGAAGCTGTTCCATGGGTGTGAGGACCTGTGAGGTGGATAACAGGGTCTCAGAAGATACTGGGATGAGGGGAGGGGGATCCAGTGAAAGGGGGCGGACAGGGAGGGTATGGGGTGAAAGGGGATGGAGGACAGGAAGGAAAGGGGGGGGGGGAGGGGGGGACTCGGATGGAGGAGGGGAAGCGTAGAAGGGTGGGGATTGGGTGTGGGGGAAGGGACATTTTGCTAAACATTTGAGTGGGGGCAGGGAGGGTTTGGGGTAGGGGGGTTTTCTATGCAGAGGAGGGTGGCGGGGTGGTCCTCCCCGCTGGTGTTACTAGGTAGCTGGTTGTTGGTTTCCCCCTCACCTCTGGGGGGTGTTGTGTTGGGAGCTGTGACTTCCTGGTTTTCCCCTCTCGCCCTGAGTCTCTTCCTCGCTTCTGCCGCCACAGCTCTCTACTCCCTCGTCATGTCTCTCTGGAGGAATACATTTTTTAGATCTCCCACATTTTTCAGGGAGATCTTGATCTTCCTTGATATAATCTTCTCCTTTGTGCTCTCGTTTGCAACACTATCTTTATCACTCGGTCTCGGTCTTTGTTGTACCATCCTAGCCTGAAAACCTTCTCAATGCTATGCCCAGCCCCTTCCATGTCTAGTGCCTTCAGTATTTCATTCACTGCCGCTTTGTCCTTGTCAATCCACTCTGTCCTATTAGAGCCTTCCTGCTCTTTAATACCCACAGCAACCACTGATCTATTCCTTTCCAGCAGTTGGCTAGTGGAGCGTGCCGCTTCCTGTGAGGTGGCTGCTTTCATGGCTACCTCCATCACTGCAGACATTACTTCATAGTTATATTTTTTAGCATTTCTGCAAATGTTGCTTTTATTGTGGCATTCTCTTCCAAAATACTATTACCACCTTCTCCCTGGATGATTTTCTGAGTCTCAGCATCGATACCGTTCTCTTCGAGGGCTTTAATGTCCTCCTTCTCCTGTGTGTGTGTGTGTGTGTGTGTGTGTGTGTGTGTGTGTGTGTGTGTGTGTGTGTGTGTGTGTGTGTGTGTGTGTGTGTGTGTCTGTCTGTGTGTGTGTGTGTGTGTACTCACCTAGTTGTACTCACCTAGTTATGCTTGCGGGGGTTGAGCTCTGGCTCTTTGGTCCCGCATCTCACCCGTCAATCAACAGGTTTACAGATTCCTGAGCCTATTGGGCTCTATCATATCTACACTTGAAACTGTGTATGGAGTCAGCCTCCACCACATCACTTCCTAATGCATTCCATTTGTCAACCACTCTGACACTAAAAAAGTTCTTTCTAATATCCCTGTGGCTCATTTGGGCACTCAGTTTCCACCTGTGTCCCCTAGTGCGTGTGCCCCTTGTGTTAAATAGCCTGTCCTTATCAACCCTGTCGATTCCCTTGAGAATCTTGAATGTGGTGATCATGTCCCCCCTAACTCTTCTGTCTTCCAACGAAGTGAGGTTCAATTCCCGTAGTCTCTCCTCGTAGCTCATACCTCTCAGCTCGGGTACTAGTCTGGTGGCAAACCTTTGAACCTTTTCCAGTTTAGTCTTATGCTTGACTAGATATGGACTCCATGCTGGAGCCGCATACTCCAGGATTGGTCTGACATATGTGGTATATAATGTTCTGAAAGATTCCTTACACAAGTTTCTAAAGGCCGTTCTTATGTTAGCCAACCTGGCATATGCTGCTTATGTTATCCTCTTGATTTGAGCTTCAGGGGACAGGTCTGGCGTGATATCAACCCCCAGGTCTTTCTCTCTCTCTGTCTCTTGAAGTATTTCATCTCCCAAGTGATACCTTGTATCTGGTCTCCTGCTTCCTACCCCTATCTTCATTACATTACATTTGCTTGGGTTAAACTCTAACATCCATTTGTTCGACCATTCCTGCAGCTTGTCCAGGTCTTTTTGAAGCCTCAAGCTGTCCTCCTCTGTCTTAATCCTTCTCATAATTTTGGCGTCGTCAGCAAACATTGAAAGGAATGGGTCTATACCCTCTGGGAGATCATTTACGTATATCGTGTGTGTGTGTGTGTGTGTGTGTGTGTGTGTGTGTGTGTGTGTGTGTGTGTGTGTGTGTGTGTGTGTGTGTGTGTGTGTGTGTGTGTGTGTGTGTGTGTGTGTGTGTGTGTGTGTTTGTGTGTGTGTGTGTGTGTGTGTGTGTGTGTGTGTGTGTGTGTACTCACCTAATTGTACTCACCTAATTGTGCTTGCGGGGGTTGAGCTTTGGCTCTTTGGTCCCGCCTCTCAACTGTCAATCAACTGGTGTACAGATTCCTGAGCCTACTGGGCTCTATCATACCTACATTTGAAACTGTGTATGGAGTCAGCCTCCACCACATCACTTCCTAGTGCATTCCATTTATTAACTACTCTGACACTGAAAACATTCTTTCTAACGTCTCTGTGGCTCATCTGGGTACTAAGTTTCCACCTGTGTCCCCTTGTTCGTGTCCCACCCGTGCTGAAGAGTTTGTCTTTGTCCACCCTGTCAATTCCCCTGAGAATTTTGTAGGTGGTTATCATGTCTCCCCTTACTCTTCTGTTTTCCAGGGATGTGAGGTTCAGCTCCTTTAGCCTTTCCTCGTAGCTCAATCCTCTCAGTTCCGGGACGAGCCTGGTGGCATACCGCTGAATCTTCTCTAACTTTGTCTTGTGTTTAACTAGGTATGGACTCCAGGCTGGAGCTGCATACTCCAGGATTGGTCTTACATAAGTGATATACAGGGTTCTGAAAGATTCCTTACACAAGTTTCTGAAGGCAGTTCTTATGTTGGCCAGTCTAGCATATGCCGCTGATGATATTCTTTTGATGTGGGCCTCTGGGGACAGGTTCGGTGTGATATCAACCCCCAGATCCTTCTCTCTATTTGATTCTTGCAGGATTTCCCCTCCCAGATGATACCTTGTGTTCAGCCTCCTGCTCCCTTCGCCTAATTTCATCACCTTACACTTTCCAGAGTTGAACTTCAGCAGCCATTTTCAGCCATTTGAAAAGTGTGTGTGTGTGTGTGTGTGTGTGTGTGTGTGTGTGTGTGTGTGTGTGTGTGTGTGTGTGTGTGTGTGTGTGTGTGTGTGTGTGTGTGTGTGTGTGTGTGTGTGTGTGTGTGTGTGTGTGTGTGTGTGTGTGTGTGTGTGTGTGTGTGTGTGTGTGTGTGTGTGTGTGTGTGTGTGTGTGTGTGTGTGTGTGTGTGTGTGTGTGTGTGTGTGTTTGTGTGTGTGTGTGTGTGTTCAAAGAGACAATAAAATAAAAAATAGTAGTAAGTAACAGTTGATTGACAGTCGAGAGGCGAGCCGATAGAGCAGAGCTCAATCCCGCAAGCACAACAAGGTGAATACTCAAATATGTGTGTGGTTACTAAAGGAAGGAGAAGGAGCACTGTGCCTATCACTCTCTATAGTGAATAAAAGACCTCACATACCCCAGAACCCCCAGGTCTTCCTTCCCAGAAATTCCCAGCCTGGACCCTCCCAGTTTCACTTCTTCAGCAGAATCAACGGAAACTGAGGAAGGACAGAAGAGTATCAGTTTCAGGGTGATTACTCGAATATAGATGGGATTACAAGCAAGGCAAGTGAACTAAGTTAAAGAGCACAGGAGGTGCACTCCTCTCAGAATCTCTTAGGAATCATAACGAATGCGGTGTTTCCCCAGGACTACACAGTAATAAGGAAAGAGAGGGAAGGAAGGGGAGGAGGTGGAGTGGCCCTACGAATGAGAAAGGAATGGAGTATCAAGGAGATGGTTATCCTAGGCTACATGGGATTCAGAGACTACATAACATGCACCATGACGATGGGAGGCCCAGAGTAGTAGTAGAAATGATATACAACCCTCCACCAAACGACAGAAGACCCAGGCAAGAGTATGATAACAACAAGATGGCAGTTAACACTATAATTCAGAGGGCAGCCGCTGCTGCCTGTGGAAACATATCTCATCCCCTCATCATGGGGGACTTCAATCACGGAAGGATAGGCTGGGAGAAAAAGAAACCGCATGGAGGTGAGGATACGTGGAGAGCTAGACTATTGGCGGTAGCGAAAGAAAATATTTTAATGCCAGCATATCAGGGGAACCCACAAGCATGAGGAGAAACGATGAACCACCGAGACTCGACCTAGAATTCACTCTGAACGACACTGACATAAGGGAAATCGGTTTCGAGGCCCCAGTAGGAATGAGCATCCACAGTGTACTGACGTTTGAATATCTGGTTGAAGAAGAGTTAATGAACTCAAGGAAGGGAATTGAAACCAAAAGGCTGGCATTCCGAAAGGGAAACTATGAGGAGATAAGAAAATTACAAACAGATATAACATGGGAAACAGAGCTCAGGGCATCGACGGCCCAAGACATGATGAAATACATCACGCAGAAGTGTAAGGAGGCACCAGACCCGTTTGTCCCGGTCCAAACGAAAAAAACACAAAATGCAAATGAGTAACCCATGGTTTAATCGGAGATGTAGGCTAGCTAAGCAACTAAGTACAAGGGCATGGAGAAACTATAGGAATAACAAGACACTGGAGAGCAGAGGAAGATACCAGAGTGCCAGGAATGAATACGTCAGGATGAGAAGAGAGGCAAAAGGGCAATACGAAAATGAAATATCAGGCAAGGCAAAGACACAATCTAAATTACTGCACAGCCACATCAGGAAAAAAACAACAGTTAAAGAGCAGATTATGAAACTGAGGATAAGGGCAGACAGATTCATTACAAACGACAGGGAAGTGTGCCAGGAACTGAATAAAAAGATCCAGGAGGTCTTCACATTAGAGCAAGGAGAAGTTCCAGAGATAAGAAAGTGAATAGTTAACCAGGAACCACCAGAAGAGTTTGGAATTACAAGTACTCACCTGTTTGTACTCACCTATTTGTGCTTGCGGAGGTGGAACTCTGGCTCTTTGGTCCCGTGGAGTCAGTCTCTACCACATCACTTCCTAATGCATTCCATTTGTCAACCACTAAGACACTAAAGACGTTCTGTCTAATATCTCTGGGGCTCATTTGGGCACACAATTTCCACCTGTGTCTCGTAATGCTTGTGCCCCTTGTGTTAAATTTCATTAGTGGGGATATAAGGAAGCTTTTGCTAGAGTTGGATGTGACAAAGGCTATAGGCCCAGATGGAATCTTCCTTTAGATCCTAAAGGAAGGAGCAGAAGCACTGTGCCTACCACTCTCCATAGTGTACAACAATTCACTGTAACAGGGGAACTGCCAAAAATTTGGAACGCGGCTAAGGAAATCTCGATGTACAAGAAGGGGGATAGACAGTATGCACTGAACTACAAGCCAGTGACCCGAACTTGCATGCCATGCAAGGTGATGGAGACGATTGTGCGAAAAAAGCTAGAGGAACATCTGGAGCGAAAGAGCTTTGTAACACAATATCAACATGGGTTCAGGGATAGCAAGTCCTGCCACACACGATTAATAGAATTCTACGACCAGGCAACAAAAATCAGGCAAGAAAGAGAGGGGTGGGGCAGACTGCATATTTTTGGATTGCCAGAAATCCTTTGACACAGTACCACACAAGAGGCTCGTGCGAAAGCTGGAGATGCAGGCAGGAGTGAAAGAAAAGGTACTCCTTTGGATATGGGAGTACCTAAGCAACAGAAGACAACGAGTCACTTTGAAGGGTGAGGTCTCAGATTGGCGAGGCTTCACCAGTAGAGTCCCGCAAGGTTTATTCCTTAGACCTATACTGTTTCTGATATATGTAAATGATCGCCCTGAGGGTATAGAATTGTTCCTCTCATTGTTTGATAATTATGCAAAAAATACGAGGAGGATTAAGACAGAGGAAGATAGTAGGAGGCTGCAATAGGACGTAGACAAACTGAATGAATGGTCCAACAATTGGCTAATTGACTACTAAAGTTCAAAACCTTTAAATGTAAGGTAATGAAGCTAGGCGGAGAAAACCAGAAGCCAAACACAGGATACCGAAAGGGAGATGAAGTACTTCATGAAACGAACTGAGAGGAAGATCTAGGAGTTGATATCACGCCAAACCTGTCTCCTGAAGCCCACATAAAAAGAATAACAACTGCCGCATATGCGAGGCTGGCTAACATCAGAACTGACTTCGGTAACCTATGTAAGGAATCATTCAGAACCTTGTATACCACATGAGAAAGACCAGTCCTGGAGTATGCGGCCCTCGCATGGAGCCCATACCTTGTCAAGCACAAGACGAATCTGGAAAAAGTTCATGGGTATGCCACTAGACTAGTTCCAGAACTAAGACGAATGAATTACGAGGAAAGGCTGCGTGAAATGCACCTCACTTCGTTGGAAGACAGATGAGTAAGGGGACACATGATCACTACCTACAAAATTCTCAAAGGTATTTTATTTTTTTGCAGGGATATTTCTGCACGGGCCCTAAACCTCTGGCTGGCCCATTAAGTGCTGCTTGTTTCTGTTTTACTTGGGCGGAGTATGTGTATTTATGACTCGTATGGTCGCTTCAGTAAGATTTTGCTATATTTGTTTAACAACTTCTTCTGCTCTGTTGAATCTAAGTTGAAATCTTACTCAAAGGGTTGAAAAGGATAAACTGTTTAACATGGGAGGTACGCGAACAAGGGGACACAGGTGGAAACTGAGTACCCAAATGAGCCACAGGGACGTTAGAAAGAACTTTTTCAGCGTCAGAGTAATTAACAAATAGAATGCATTAGGTAGTTATGTGGTGGAGGCTGACTGTAGGGTTAATTGAGACGTGGACCGTGTGCCATACCTGCGACAGGAGTGCAATGTCACACCTGACATAGGTAAACGCAGGATTTACCTATGTTTAATGTTTTTCTGTTTAATGTTTTTACCTGTCACAGGTGTGTCATCTATATGGTAGGTATATAAAAACACGTGCGTAATCGTATGGAACGTTGTGTCAAAATTTCAAAGCAATTGGTGATGAAGTTTAGGAGATTACAGCGTGTGTTGCTCTTACATCCAACAGATGGCGCTGTTTTAAAAAAAAAAACATCTTCTCCTGTTACAGATGAAGCATGTATATAGTAGATATATAAAATCACGCGCCTATTGGAATGCAACGTTGACCCAAAATTTCAAAGCAATCGGTAAAGAAGTTTTGAAGATTTCCCTCACAAGAAAAACACATAAAAAACAAAGTTTTTCAAAAAATCTAGGTTTTTTTCCCTGTCACAGACATGATATCTCTATAGTATGTATATAAAAACCCGCTCGGATGCGAATGGAACGATGTGTGAAAACTTAAAAGCAATCAGTGCAAGAACTTTCGGAGATTAGCGATTTTGTAAAACTAGCATTTCCATTTTTATTTATATAGATATATATGACTAATACATCGGCGCTGACGGAACTCGCATATATTAGGCATTAGGGACGGTGCTTTCAGAAACTCATGTATAATTTTCATTAGTCATAAGGTTTACGTAGTCAATGGCCACAAGAACCTTATGTATACCATAGCTACGCTGTGTATTGCCACCTGAACCCTATGTATACCATAGCTACGCCGTGTATTGCCACCTGAACCCTATGTATACCATAGCTACGCCGTGTATTGCCACCTGAACCCTATGTATACTATAGCTACGCCGTGTATTGCCACCTGAACCCTATGTATACCATAGCTACGCCGTGTATTGCCACCTGAACCCTATGTATACTATAGCTACGCCGTGTATTGCCACCTGAACCCTATGTATACCATAGCTACGCCGTGTATTGCCACCTGAACCCTATGTATACTCTAGTTTAACCGTTTATAGCTGCTAACACTTAACCTTGCACTATTCCGAGGTTTTGGCAGCCACCTCCACCCGTTCAGCCTTCCATGTCTGAAGAAACAATTGAGCTTTTCTTGGAATACTTCACATTAGGACTCCTTGGCCGCGTGCCGGTGACCCATCACTGTGACTTCCACCACAACAAAATTGTGATTTCCGTGAGTGTGTCAAAGTGTTGTTCCTTCTAATTGAGTTACGTTCCAGTATAGTTTCTAGCCCTGTGCTACCTTATTGGTTGACCTTGTGAGAGGTACTTACTGTTTCCCAGTCCAATTACCCTGTCCATTATTTGCACAAGAGATCAATAATAGTTATGATGACCAAACCCCCAACTCAGAAGATGGAGAAGCGACGACGTTTCGGTCCATCCTGGACCATTATCATGTCGTGTGACAATGGTCCAGGACGACATGATAATGGTCCAGGACGGCATGATAATGGTCCAGGACGACACGATAATGGTCAAGGACGGCATGATAATGGTCCAGGACGACATGATAATGGTCCAGGACGACATGATAATTGTCAAGGACTTGATAATGGTCCAGGACGACATGATAATGGTCCAAGACGACATGGTAATGGTCCAGGACGGCATGATAATGGTCCAGGACGACATGATAATGGTCCAGGACGGCATGACAATGGTCCAGGACGACATGATAATGGTCCAGGACGACATGATAATGGTCCAGGACGGCATGATAATGGTCCAGGACGACATGATAATGGTCCAGGACTTGATAATGGTCCAGGACGACATGGTAATGGTCCAGGACGACATGATAATGGTCCAGGACGACATGATAATGGTACAGGACGACATGATAATGGTCCAGGACGGCATGATAATGGTCCAGGACGAAATGATAATGGTCCAGGACGACATGATAATGGTCCAGGACTTGATAATGGTCCAGGACGACATGGTAATGGTCCAGGACGACATGATAATGGTCCAGGACGACATGATAATGGTCCAGGACGACATGATAATGGTCCAGGACGGCATGATAATGGTCCAAGACGACATGATAATGGTCCAGGACGACTTGGTAATGGTCCAGGACGAAATGATAATGGTCCAGGACGACATGGTAATGGTCCAGGACGGCATGATAATGGTCCAGGACTTGATAATGGTCCAGGACGACATGATAATGGTCCAGGACGACATGATAATGGTCCAGGACGACATGATAATGGTCCAGGACGACATGATAATTAGTCCAGGACGACATGATAATGGTCCAGGACGACATGATAATTAGTCCAGGACGACATGATAATGGTCCAGGACGACATGATAATGGTCCAGGATGACATGATAATGGTCCAGGAGGACATGATAATGGTCCAGAACGACATGATAATGGTCCAGAACGACATGATAATGGTCCAGGACGACATGATAATGGTCCAGGAGGACATGATAATGGTACAGAACGACATGATATTGGTCCAGGACGACATGATAATGGTCCAGGACGACATGCTAATGGTCCAGGACGACATGATAATTGTCCAGCACGGCATGATAATGATCCAGGACGACATGATAATGGTCCAGGACGGCATGATAATGATCCAGGACGACATGATAATGGACCAGGAGGACATCATAATGGTCCAGAGGACATGATAATGGTCCAGAAACATGATAATGGTCCAGGACGACATGATAATGGTCCAGGACGACATGATAATGGTCCAGGACGGCATGATAATGATCCAGGACGACATGATAATGGTCCAGGACGGCATGATAATGGTCCAGGACGGCATGATAATGGTCCAGGACGGCATGATAATGGTCCAGGACGGCATGATAATGGTCCAGGACGACATGATAATGGTCCATGACGACATGATAATGGTCCAGAACGACATGATAATGGTCCAGGACGACACGATAATGGTCCAGGACGACACGATAATGGTCCAGGACGACATGATAATGGTCCAGGACGGCATGATAATGGTCCAGGACGACATGATAATGGTCCAGGACGACATGATAATGGTCCAGGACGGCATGATAATGGTCCAGGACTTGATAATGGTCCAGGACGACATGATAATGGTCCAGGACGACATGATAATGGTCCAGGACGACATGATAATGGTCCAGGACGACATGATAATTAGTCCAGGACGACATGATAATGGTCCAGGACGACATGATAATTAGTCCAGGACGACATGATAATGGTCCAGGACGACATGATAATGGTCCAGGATGACATGATAATGGTCCAGGAGGACATGATAATGGTCCAGAACGACATGATAATGGTCCAGAACGACATGATAATGTTCCAGGACGACATGATAATGGTGCAGGAGGACATGATAATGGTCCAGAACGACATGATAATGGTCCAGGACGACATGATAATGGTCCAGGACGACATAATAATGGTCCAGCACGGCGTGATAATGATCCAGGACGACATGATAATGGTCCAGGACGGCATGATAATGATCCAGGACGACATGATAATGGTCCAGGAGGACATGATAATGGTCCAGAGGAAATGATAATGGTCCAGAAACATGATAATGGTCCAGGACGACATGATAATGGTCCAGGACGACATGATAATGGTCCAGGACGGCATGATAATGGTCCAGGACGACATGATAATGGTCCAGGACGGCATGATAATGGTCCAGGACGGCATGATAATGGTCCAGGACGGCATGATAATGGTCCAGGACGGCATGATAATGGTCCAGGACGACATGATAATGGTCCAGGACGACATGATAATGGTCCAGGACGACACGATAATGGTCCAGGACGACACGATAATGGTCCAGGACGACATGATAATGGTCCAGGACGGCATGATAATGGTCCAGGACGACACGATAATGGTCCAGGACGACACGATAATGGTCCAGGACGACATGATAATGGTCCAGGACGGCATGATAATGGTCCAGGACGACATGATAATGGTCCAGGACGACATGATAATGGTCCAGGACGGCATGATAAGGGTCCAGGACGACACGATAATGGTCCAGGACGACATGATAATGGTCCAGGACGGCATGATAATGGTCCAGGACGGCATGATAAGGGTCCAGGACGACACGATAATGGTCCAGGACGACATGATAATGGTCCAGGACGACATGATAATGGTCCAGGAGGACATGATAATGGTCCAGGACGAAATGATAATGGTCCAGGACGACATGATAATGGTCCAGGAGGACATGATAATGGTCCAGGACGACATGATAATGGTCCAGGACGACATGATAATGGTCCAGGACGACATGATAATGGTCCAGGACGACATGATAATGGTCCAGGAGGACATGATAATGGTCCAGGACGACATGATAATGGTCCAGGACGACATGATAATGGTCCAGGAGGACATGCTAATGGTCCAGGACGACATGATAATGGTCCAGGACGACATGATAATGGTCCAGGACGACATGATAATGGTCCAGGACGACATGATAATGGTCCAGGACGACATGATAATGGTCCAGGAGGACATGATAATGGTCCAGGACGACATGATAATGGTCCAGGAGGACATGATAATGGTCCAGGACGACATGATAATGGTCCAGGACGACATGATAATGGTCCAGGACGGCATGATAATGATCCAGGACGACATGATAATGGTCCAGGACGGCATGATAATGGTCCAGGACGGCATGATAATGGTCCAGGACGGCATGATAATGGTCCAGGACGGCATGATAATGGTCCAGGACGACATGATAATGGTCCAGGACGACATGATAATGGTCCAGAACGACATGATAATGGTCCAGGACGACACGATAATGGTCCAGGACGACACGATAATGGTCCAGGACGACATGATAATGGTCCAGGACGGCATGATAATGGTCCAGGACGACATGATAATGGTCCAGGACGACATGATAATGGTCCAGGACGGCATGATAATGGTCCAGGACTTGATAATGGTCCAGGACGACATGATAATGGTCCAGGACGACATGATAATGGTCCAGGACGACATGATAATGGTCCAGGACGACATGATAATTAGTCCAGGACGACATGATAATGGTCCAGGACGACATGATAATTAGTCCAGGACGACATGATAATGGTCCAGGACGACATGATAATGGTCCAGGATGACATGATAATGGTCCAGGAGGACATGATAATGGTCCAGAACGACATGATAATGGTCCAGAACGACATGATAATGGTCCAGGACGACATGATAATGGTCCAGGAGGACATGATAATGGTCCAGAACGACATGATAATGGTCCAGGACGACATGATAATGGTCCAGGACGACATAATTATGGTCCAGCACGGCGTGATAATGATCCAGGACGACATGATAATGGTCCAGGACGGCATGATAATGATCCAGGACGACATGATAATGGTCCAGGAGGACATGATAATGGTCCAGAGGAAATGATAATGGTCCAGAAACATGATAATGGTCCAGGACGACATGATAATGGTCCAGGACGAAATGATAATGGTCCAGGATGGCATGATAATGATCCAGGACGACATGATAATGGTCCAGGACGACATGATAATGGTCCAGGACGACATGATAATGGCCCAGGACGGCATGATAATGGTCCAGGACGGCATGATAATGGTCCAGGACGGCATGATAATGGTCCAGGACGGCATGATAATGGTCCAGGACGACATGATAATGGTCCAGGACGACATGATAATGGTCCAGGACGACACGATAATGGTCCAGGACGACACGATAATGGTCCAGGACGACATGATAATGGTCCAGGACGGCATGATAATGGTCCAGGACGACATGATAATGGTCCAGGACGACATGATAATGGTCCAGGACGGCATGATAATGGTCCAGGACGACATGATAGTGGTCCAGGACGACATGATAATGGTCCAGGACGACATGATAATGGTCCAGGACGACATGATAAGGGTCCAGGACGACACGATAATGGTCCAGGAGGACATGATAATGGTCGAGGACGACATGATAATGGTCCAGGACGACATGATAATGGTCCAGGACGACATGATAATGGTCCAGGACGACATGATAATGGTCCAGGAGGACATGATAATGGTCCAGGACGACATGATAATGGTCCAGGACGACATGATAATGGTCCAGGAGGACATGCTAATGGTCCAGGACGACATGATAATGGTCCAGGAGGACATGATAATGGTCCAGGACGACATGATAATGGTCCAGGACGACATGATAATGGTCCAGGAGGACATGCTAATGGTCCAGGACGACATGATAATGGTCCAGGACGACATGATAATGGTCCAGGACGACATGATAATGGTCCAGGACGACATGATAATGGTCCAGGACGACATGATAATGGTCCAGGAGGACATGATAATGGTCCAGGACGACATGATAATGGTCCAGGAGGACATGATAATGGTCCAGGACGACATGATAATGGTCCAGGACGACATGATAATGGTCCAGGAGGACATGATAATGGTCCAGGACGACATGATAATGGTCCAGGACGACATGATAATGGTCCAGGACGACATGATAATGGTCCAGGACGACATGATAATGGTCCAGGACGACATGATAATGGTCCAGGAGGGACCACACGTTCACAGCTTCTCCATCGTCTGAGTTTTGTCATCATTAAACCACGTTAAAATGACTCATCGTATTCATTAACAGATCCTAAACTGATGGTTCAGCACTCAGAGCCTCGCAAACTGATGGTTCAACACTCAGAGCCTCGCAAACTGATGGTTCAGCACTCAGAGCCTCGCAAACTGATGGTTCAGCACTCAGAGCCTCGCAAACTGATGGTTCAACACTCAGAGCCTCGCAAACTGATTGTTCAACACTCAGAGCCTCGCAAACTGATGGTTCAGCACTCAGAGCCTCGCAAACTGATGGTTCAACACTAAGAGCCTCGCAAACTGATGGTTCAGCACTCAGAGCCTCGCAAACTGATGGTTCAACACTCAGAGCCTCGCAAACTGATGGTTCAACACTCAGAGCCTCGCAAACTGATGGTTCAACACTCAGAGCCTCGCAAACTGATGGTTCAGCACTCAGAGCCTCGCAAACTGATGGTTCAACACTCAGAGCCTCGCAAACTGATGGTTCAGCACTCAGAGCCTCGCAAACTGATGGTTCAACATCAGAGCCTCGCAAACTGATGGTTCAACACTCAGAGCCTCGCAAACTGATGGTTCAGCACTCAGAGCCTCGCAAACTGATGGTTCAACACTCAGAGCCTCGCAAACTGATGGTTCAGCACTCTGAGCCTCGCAAACTTATGGTTCAACACTCAGAGCCTCGCAAACTGATGGTTCAACACTCAGAGCCTCGCAAACTGATTGTTCAACACTCAGAGCCTCGCAAACTGATGGTTCAGCACTCAGAGCCTCGCAAACTGATGGTTTAGCACTCAGAGCCTCGCAAACTGATGGTTCAGCACTCAGAGCCTCGCAAACTGATGGTTCAACACTCAGAGCCTCGCAAACCGATGGTTCAGCACTCAGAGCCTCGCAAACTGATGGTTCAACACCCAGAGCCTCGCAAACTGATGGTTCAACACTCAGAGCCTCGCAAACGAGCGTAAGAAGAAGCTCCCTTAGGGTCATTTTCTATAGTAAAGTGACAGCCGATTAACTTTCTCTTAAACACACATCAGCTTCCCAGGTAAAGAACATCTAATCCAATAAAAATGTTTTTGTCGTGAGGTGTTGATGGAGGTATTGGGAAGTAGTTCAGGTATTGACTTCGATGTCGCCCACTGTATCTGGACACAGGTTGACTGACAGCTGTGAGACGAGACCAAAGAGCCGAAACACAACCACCGCAAGCACACCTAGGTGAGTACAACTTGGTAAATACTGTGTTATATTAATAGGCTGAAACATCATTAACCATTACAAAATGGTTTACGTCTTTTGACGTATTTACCTTGATACATTTACTCAGTGAATGCGTTTTACCTCATCTGACGTTTCTGACTAAACAAATTTTAGGAACTTCTGTTATTCATATAATTTTCCGCATTTCACTGGCTATTATTAATAAATAAAACATGAAATTGGTAATGTCTTCTCTCAGACATAATAACACAGGATAAAACCCACACTTGTGTATTTGTGAAATTTATGAAAGGAATTTACACCAAGTCTTTCACACTCTTCTGAGTGTTTTGTCAAGGTCTGAGTGTGTGAGGAGGACCAGACTTACATCTCAACGTCTAATGAGACAGATATCTGTTTGTTGTTGTTGTTGTTGTTTAAGAATCAGTTACTAGGAACAAAAAGTTCCAAGTAGAATGAATAAGCAGTAAAACA
>NC_091185.1:43077115-43149615 GCF_040958095.1 Procambarus clarkii | reverse complement strand
GAAGTGACTCGAACCCATACTCCCAGGAGCCATGCAACTGGTATGTACAAGACGCCTTAATCCACTTGACCATCACGACCGGACATAATGAGGTGATAGCCGAGGCTATTTGAACCACCCCACCGCCGGCACTCGGATAGTAATCTTGGGCATAGCATTTTACCAAATCACCTCATTCTTTGGGGCACACGTGAGGAACACAAATGCGAACAAGCCTGAATGGTCCCCAGGACAATATGCAACTGAAAACTCACACCCCAGAAGTGACTCGAACCCATACTCCCAGGAGCCACGCAACTGGTATGTACAAGACGCCTTAATCCACTTGACCATCACGACCGGACATAATGAGGTGATTGCCGAGGCTATTTGAACCACCCCACCGCCGGCACTCGGATAGTAATCTTGGGCATAGCATTTTACCAAATCACCTCATTCTTTGGGGCACACGTGAGGAACACAAATGCGAACAAGCCTGAATGGTCCCCAGGACAATATGCAACTGAAAACTCACACCCCAGAAGTGACTCGAACCCATACTCCCAGGAGCCACGCAACTGGTATGTACAAGACGCCTTAATCCACTTGACCATCACGACCGGACATAATGAGGTGATAGCCGAGGCTATTTGAACCACCCCACCGCCGGCACTCGGATAGTAATCTTGGGCATAGCATTTTACCAAATCACCTCATTCTTTGGGGCACACGTGAGGAACACAAATGCGAACAAGCCTGAATGGTCCCCAGGACAATATGCAACTGAAAACTCACACCCCAGAAGTGACTCGAACCCATACTCCCAGGAGCCACGCAACTGGTATGTACAAGACGCCTTAATCCACTTGACCATCACGAACGGACATAATGAGGTGATTGCCGAGGCTATTTGAACCACCCCACCGCCGGCACTCGGATAGTAATCTTGGGCATAGCATTTTACCAAATCACCTCATTCTTTGGGGCACACGTGAGGAACACAAATGCGAACAAGCCTGAATGGTCCCCAGGACAATATGCAACTGAAAACTCACACCCCAGAAGTGACTCGAACCCATACTCCCAGGAGCCACGCAACTGGTATGTACAAGACGCCTTAATCCACTTGACCATCACGACCGGACATAATGAGGTGATAGCCGAGGCTATTTGAACCACCCCACCGCCGGCACTCGGATAGTAATCTTGGGCATAGCATTTTACCAAATCACCTCATTCTTTGGGGCACACGTGAGGAACACAAATGCGAACAAGCCTGAATGGTCCCCAGGACAATATGCAACTGAAAACTCACACCCAAGAAGTGACTCGAACCCATACTCCCAGGAGCCACACAACTGGTATGTACAAGACGCCTTAATCCACTTGACCATCACGACCGGACATAATGAGGTGATAGCCGAGGCTATTTGAACCACCCCACCGCCGGCACTCGGATAGTAATCTTGGGCATAGCATTTTACCAAATCACCTCATTCGTTGGGGCACACGTGAGGAACACAAATGCGAACAAGCCTGAATGGTCCCCAGGACAATATGCAACTGAAAACTCACACCCCAGAAGTGACTCGAACCCATACTCCCAAGAGCCACGCAACTGGTATGTACAAGACGCCTTAATCCACTTGACCATCACGACCGGACATAATGAGGTGATAGCCGAGGCTATTTGAACCACCCCACCGCCGGCACTCGGATAGTAATCTTGGGCATAGCATTTTACCAAATCACCTCATTCTTTGGGGCACACGCAAGGAACACAAATGCGAACAAGCCTGAATGGTCCCCAGGACAATATGCAACTGAAAACTCACACCCCAGAAGTGACTCGAACCCATACTCCCAGGAGCCACGCAACTGGTATGTACAAGACGCCTTAATCCACTTCACCATCACGACCGGACATAATGAGGTGATAGCCGAGGCTATTTGAACCACCCCACCGCCGGCACTCGGATAGTAATCTTGGGGATAGCATTTTACCAAATCACCTCATTCTTTGGGGCACACGTGAGGAACACAAATGCGAACAAGCCTGAATGGTCCCCAGGACAATATGCAACTGAAAACTCACACCCCAGAAGTGACTCGAACCCATACTCCTTGGAGCCACGCAACTGGTATGTACAAGACGCCTTAATCCACTTGACCATCACGACCGGACATAATGAGGTGATAGCCGAGGCTATTTGAACCACCCCACCGCCGGCACTCGGATAGTAATCTTGGGCATAGCATTTTACCAAATCACCTCATTCTTTGGGGCACACGTGAGGAACACAAATGCGAACAAGCCTGAATGGTCCCCAGGACAATATGCAACTGAAAACTCACACCCCAGAAGTGACTCGAACCCATACTCCCAGGAGCCACGCAACTGGTATGTACAAGACGCCTTAATCTACTTGACCATCACGACCGGACATAATGAGGTGATAGCCGAGGCTATTTGAACCACCCCACCGCCGGCACTCGGATAGTAATCTTGGGCATAGCATTTTACCAAATCACCTCATTCTTTGGGGCACACGTGAGGAACACAAATGCGAACAAGCCTGAATGGTCCCCAGGACAATATGCAACTGAAAACTCACACCCCAGAAGTGACTCGAACCCATACTCCCAGGAGCCACGCAACTGGTATGTACAAGACGCCTTAATCCACTTGACCATCACGACCGGACATAATGAGGTGATAGCCGAGGCTATTTGAACCACCCCACCGCCGGCACTCGGATAGTAATCTTGGGCATAGCATTTTACCAAATCACCTCATTCTTTGGGGCACACGTGAGGAACACAAATGCGAACAAACCTGAATGGTCCCCAGGACAATATGCAACTGAAAACTCACACCCCAGAAGTGACTCGAACCCATACTCCCAGGAGCCACGCAACTGGTATGTACAAGACGCCTTAATCCACTTGACCATCACGACCGGACATAATGAGGTGATAGCCGAGGCTATTTGAACCACCCCACCGCCGGCACTCGGATAGTAATCTTGGGCATAGCATTTTACCAAATCACCTCATTCTTTGGGGCACACGTGAGGAACACAAATGCGAACAAGCCTGAATGGTCCCCAGGACAATATGCAACTGAAAACTCACACCCCAGAAGTGACTCGAACCCATACTCCCAGGAGCCACGCAACTGGTATGTACAAGACGCCTTAATCCACTTGACCATCACGACCGGACATAATGAGGTGATAGCCGAGGCTATTTGAACCACCCCACCGCCGGCACTCGGATAGTAATCTTGGGCATAGCATTTTACCAAATCACCTCATTCTTTGGGGCACACGTGAGGAACACAAATGCGAACAAGCCTGAATGGTCCCCAGGACAATATGCAACTAAAAACTCACACCCCAGAAGTGACTCGAACCCATACTCCCAGGAGCCACGCAACTGGTATGTACAAGACGCCTTAATCCACTTGACCATCACGACCGGACATAATGAGTTTTCAGTTGCATATTGTCCTGGGGACCATTCAGGCTTGTTCGCATTTGTGTTCCTCACGTGTGCCCCAAAGAATGAGGTGATTTGGTAAAATGCTATGCCCAAGATTACTATCCGAGTGCCGGCGGTGGGGTGGTTCAAATAGCCTCGGCTATCACCTCATTATGTCCGGTCGTGATGGTCAAGTGGATTAAGGCGTCTTGTACATACCAGTTGCGTGGCTCCTGGGAGTATGGGTTCGAGTCACTTCTGGGGTGTGAGTTTTCAGTTGCATATTGTCCTGGGGACCATTCAGGCTTGTTCGCATTTGTGTTCCTCACGTGTGGCCCAAAGAATGAGGTGATTTGGTAAAATGCTATGCCCAAGATTACTATCCGAGTGCCGGCGGTGGGGTGGTTCAAATAGCCTCGGCTATCACCTCATTATGTCCGGTCGTGATGGTCAAGTGGATTAAGGCGTCTTGTACATACCAGTTGCGTGGCTCCTGGGAGTATGGGTTCGAGTCACTTTTGGGGTGTGAGTTTTCAGTTGCATATTGTCCTGGGGACCATTCAGGCTTGTTCGCATTTGTGTTCCTCACGTGTGCCCCAAAGAATGAGGTGATTTGGTAAAATGCTATGCCCAAGATTACTATCCGAGTGCCGGCGGTGGGGTGGTTCAAATAGCCTCGGCTATCACCTCATTATGTCCGGTCGTGATGGTCAAGTGGATTAAGGCGTCTTGTACATACCAGTTGCGTGGCTCCTGGGAGTATGGGTTCGAGTCACTTCTGGGGTGTGAGTTTTCAGTTGCATATTGTCCTGGGGACCATTCAGGCTTGTTCGCATTTGTGTTCCTCACGTGTGGCCCAAAGAATGAGGTGATTTGGTAAAATGCTATGCCCAAGATTACTATCCGAGTGCCGGCGGTGGGGTGGTTCAAATAGCCTCGGCTATCACCTCATTATGTCCGGTCGTGATGGTCAAGTGGATTAAGGCGTCTTGTACATACCAGTTGCGTGGCTCCTGGGAGTATGGGTTCGAGTCACTTCTGGGGTGTGAGTTTTCAGTTGCATATTGTCCTGGGGACCATTCAGGCTTGTTCGCATTTGTGTTCCTCACGTGTGCCCCAAAGAATGAGGTGATTTGGTAAAATGCTATGCCCAAGATTACTATCCGAGTGCCGGCGGTGGGGTGGTTCAAATAGCCTCGGCTATCACCTCATTATGTCCGGTCGTGATGGTCAAGTGGATTAAGGCGTCTTGTACATACCAGTTGCGTGGCTCCTGGGAGTATGGGTTCGAGTCACTTCTGGGGTGTGAGTTTTCAGTTGCATATTGTCCTGGGGACCATTCAGGCTTGTTCGCATTTGTGTTCCTCACGTGTGCCCCAAAGAATGAGGTGATTTGGTAAAATGCTATGCCCATGATTACTATCCGAGTGCCGGCGGTGGGGTGGTTCAAATAGCCTCGGCTATCACCTCATTATGTCCGGTCGTGATGGTCAAGTGGATTAAGGCGTCTTGTACATACCAGTTGCGTGGCTCCTGGGAGTATGGGTTCGAGTCACTTCTGGGGTGTGGGTTTTCAGTTGCATATTGTCCTGGGGACCATTCAGGCTTGTTCGCATTTGTGTTCCTCACGTGTGCCCCAAAGAATGAGGTGATTTGGTAAAATGCTATGCCCAAGATTACTATCCGAGTGCCGGCGGTGGGGTGGTTCAAATAGCCTCGGCTATCACCTCATTATGTCCGGTCGTGATGGTCAAGTGGATTAAGGCGTCTTGTACATACCAGTTGCGTGGCTCCTGGGAGTATGGGTTCGAGTCACTTCTGGGGTGTGAGTTTTCAGTTGCATATTGTCCTGGGGACCATTCAGGCTTGTTCGCATTTGTGTTCCTCACGTGTGCCCCGAAGAATGAGGTGATTTGGTAAAATGCTATGCCCAAGATTACTATCCGAGTGCCGGCGGTGGGGTGGTTCAAATAGCCTCGGCTATCACCTCATTATGTCCGGTCGTGATGGTCAAGTGGATTAAGGCGTCTTGTACATACCAGTTGCGTGGCTCCTGGGAGTATGGGTTCGAGTCACTTCTGGGGTGTGAGTTTTCAGTTGCATATTGTCCTGGGGACCAATCAGGCTTGTTCGCATTTGTGTTCCTCACGTGTGCCCCAAAGAATGAGGTGATTTGGTAAAATGCTATGCCCAAGATTACTATCCGAGTGCCGGCGGTGGGGTGGTTCAAATAGCCTCGGCTATCACCTCATTATGTCCGGTCGTGATGGTCAAGTGGATTAAGGCGTCTTGTACATACCAGTTGCGTGGCTCCTGGGAGTATGGGTTCGAGTCACTTCTGGGGTGTGAGTTTTCAGTTGCATATTGTCCTGGGGACCATTCAGGCTTGTTCGCATTTGTGTTCCTCATGTGTGCCCCAAAGAATGAGGTGATTTGGTAAAATGCTATGCCCAAGATTACTATCCGAGTGCCGGCGGTGGGGTGGTTCAAATAGCCTCGGCTATCATCTCATTATGTCCGGTCGTGATGGTCAAGTGGATTAAGGCGTCTTGTACATACCAGTTGCGTGGCTCCTGGGAGTATGGGTTCGAGTCACTTCTGGGGTGTGAGTTTTCAGTTGCATATTGTCCTGGGGACCATTCAGGCTTGTTCGCATATATATATATATATATATATATATATATATATATATATATATATATATATATATATATATATATATATGGTAATTGTGAGGGTACCACCTCTGGTGCCAATGTGGGGACCATAGCCTCGGAGAAGAAAATAAAAAGTATTCAGAGGAGACCTTGTGGTTTCTCACTGAACACTAATATTATCTTCTCCTACCACCCCCATTCTTTTGTATGTACACATATATATTTACTTTATTTGAACTTTGTTACAAAAAAGGAGTTACAAAAAAGGTGTTTTATTGTGGGTGTGCCGGAGTTAATGCCTGATCCTCGTACAGTTCATAATGAACCTGTTCTGGACGACGTCATGTTACTTTGGGAGGCGTATTGTATTCGATTCCCGGCGGCAGAGTGGCCGGATAAGTATGAGAAATTTGAGTAGTCTGTGTGCTTGCTGTGTGTTTGGTGTGTGATTGGACCTGTGGTTTGTTTGCAATGTGTTGTAGCTATTGTGCGCCCTTTAGGCCGGTGATATGTTTGTTCTCATGACCGTTGTTTTGTTGTATTTCTTATATTTCCGGTATTGTTGTTTCTTTTTCTTGTGTTTCATTATGTTTCTCTTCATTGTTGTTTTTGTTGTCGGCCCTTCAGGCCGGTGTTTAGTGTCTTTGTATAAATTTGTATTGATTTGTTTTGTGCTGAAGTGTCTTGTTATGTTTCTTGATGTACTTTGTTGTTTTATTCTCGGTCCTTCAGGCCGGTGCATGTATGTTGTTGTGTTTGTACCTGTTTTGTTTTCAGGTGTGTGTGTTTTGCTTGTTTATTATTATTGTGTATTTTGGTCTCGCCCTTTGTTTACGGGGCGGATGGCTTGGTGTGTGTTTTTTTTTTTTTTATTCCTGTATTGTTTCTGTGCTGTACGTTTGACCAGGTGTTTTTATATGGCTTTACCTGTTGTACGTGTTTGTTCTTTGTTTTGTTTGGAATGTATTGTGTTTGTCCTGTTCTGTTTCCTGTTATGCCTCTTGATGTATGTTTTGTTTTTCTGGAGGTTTTGTTTTGTGATGTTACAGTGATTGTTAGTTTTGCCATTGTATTATGTTTTGTGCTTTTATGTATGCTGTTTTGTTCTATGCATTTCTCGTGTTTGTGTTTTGTTGTGCTATGCTGTCGGTCCTTCTGGCCGGTGGTCTATTGTTTTATTTTGTTATGTATTCTGTATTTTTTTTATTGTATATAAATTGCATGCTTTGCATGTAAAAATAAAAAAGAAAATAAAAAACTGTGGTAAGTGTACTTTGCTTTGTTACACGTTGCCTTTTCAATAATTTCATAACTTTCAATAATTTTTATGGTGTTGTGTATTTTGTGATTTCCGAGTGTAACATATTATGAGTGTTGGATGACTGTGGATTACGTGGTGTCTGGTGGCCACAGTCACTCTCTTAATTGGTTATTCATTTCTCGGTGTTATTACTCGTGTTTCCACCTTATTCTCGTCCTAAGAATATTTCTCATTTATGGCAGATCACCTCTTTGGTACCCTGGTACTTTGGTTTGTCTTCGGGACACGTACCCTGTCTTCTGTAATCTGACTGAAGGAGGGTAAAGAGGGCCATAGTTCCTCTAGCACGGACTACGCTGTTGAGTTGGGACCCCAACAGCAGTTCTCGTCACCAGTTGACACTCTCACCCCTATACGTCGGTCACAGATTATGATACTTACACAGGTAGGGAATTGGCAATCTTTTCCAGAGCACAAAGAACGCTAATTCTGTAGGTGTCATCTAGTTAAGTAGGAAACCCCTTGCTTCTGTCCTATAGAGACCTGGCAAGGTATCCCTACGTTTTTGGACTACCTTTCACTTTTGAAACTATCAAAGTTTCATTTATTTTAGTAGGATTTTCTAGCCCTTATTCTCGTATATAGAGTACCGGGTACAAGATTTCCGTGCATTTTGAATTTTTAATCACTTAACATCTAATATTAATGTAAATTGTTTTCACATTAACGATTGAATTCCCACAGGATAGTCACCAGTTGCCACGTCATCCTGCTACTTACACTTATAATACCACAGGTATATTCACTGTACATCTGTTTGCTATCTCAAAATGTTTCGTCTCTCAAAATTTCGTAGTGATGCAGCAAATGAATTAGGGAACTTAAGTAGTGCACAGAAGACCGAATTACAAACTCTAGCACATGAGTACCACCTAGATGTTCCCCATGGAGCCACCAAAAGTGACTTGCATAACCTTATCCTTGACCACCTCTTAGATAATAGAATTATAGACTCTGATTCTCACGAAAAGTATTCCATTACAGATCGGCATACTATAGCAGCTATGAAGTTAAAGTTAGAACTAGCAAAGGAACAACGACAACTTGCCATCCTAGAGCATGAACGCCAAAAAGAAGCTCTACAGCTCCAGAAAGTACAAGCTGTCTTTGAGACGGAAGCTCTACAAAGGAAGGAACACGAGGCTGCCCTAAAGGAACGCGAGGCTGCCCTAGAGCGTGAACGCCAAAAAGAAGCTCTATAATTCAAGTAACGCGAGGCTGCCCTTGAGCGTGAACGCCAGAAAAAACAAGCGGCCCTACAACGTGAGCAGGTTGAATTAAGAGAACGTGATCTGGAGATACAACGTGAACACAATAAGAAGCAAGCCGATACTGCTCTAGACTACCATAGAAAAGAACTCGACTTGGAAACTGTACACCACACTCGGCGCCAACAAGCTGAAGCTAAACTTCCAGAAAGCTTCAGCATCTCCCAGGCTAGTAAGTTAATGCCACCTTTCGTTGAGACAGAGATGTTTTTGTTACTACTTTTGAGGCCCCTAGCTAAAAAGTTTAGCTGGCCTGAAGATCAGTGGTCTATACTTCTCAGAGTGCATCTCACAGGTAGAGCTGCAGTTACTCTCAGTACCTTAGCATCTTAGAATGACTACCAGACCTTAAAGCAAGCCGTTCTAGACGCCTACCTTCTCTCCACCAAAAGCTACAGACGAAGATTCCGTAATTATCTAAAGGCAAGTGTCACCAACTATTTAGAATTTGCCAATACTAAGAAAAGATATTTCATGAAATGGCTGGAAGCAGCCCATGTTTCTACATTTTCAGACCTCGTCAACCTCATTCTAGTCGATGAATTCTTTCGACGTGTTCCTGCTCCCATCCGTCTTCACTTAGCAGACAAAGAGGAAACCAACATCATCAGATGTGCGAAGTCGGCTGACACCTACAGTCTTATACACAGGTTAACAGCTGACACATCTTCCAGTAAGAAGTCTTGGTCTAATTATGACAAAGTGAGTACCGATCAAGCAAGCTCTCAATTATATTGTAGGTATTGCAAGCTCTATGGACATACCATAGATAAATGTGGAAAAGCCCAACCCAAAGGCTATAGTGAAACTCTTAAACCCAAACCGACTCCTCCTAAGTCCGGTAAGCGTGTCATGAATATTGGTGTTCCTGTTAATGATCTTTCTCTCTTCAGCAAACACCTGTATCCTGGAACTGTCTCTGCCAACAGTACAAATTCGGAGGGAGGTTTCAAAGTGAAGATCTTGAGGGACACGGCTGCTCTTCAGTCTATAATTTTGAAATCGGCTGTGCCTAACATTACCTACACCGGGGAGACGGTCCTTATCATTGACCTCACTGCCACTACTCCGTATCCACTCGCCAGAGTCCACCTGGATTGTCAATTCGTACAAGGTGAAGTCCAAGTCGCCATCCGGGAAAAGCCTTTTCCCATGTCAGGGGTACAATTTCTCCTGGGCAACGACTTGGCCGAAGATCTACAACCTTCCAACTTGATCATCATGGACAAACCCCAGGTATGTAACTCTGTCGTGGAAAACCCCATCCTGAAGTATATTCCAGCAGAGGTCCAAGAAAGTGATGAAGTCTCTACTCCGGTTTTGGTGACCACCCGTGCGCAAGCTGCCCGCCCGCAACCAGCTGACTCTACTTCAACAGCTGTCCCTCAAGACCATCAGAATCTGCCAACGAATCTCACTATGCTGGAGTTCCGTAAGTTACAGAGGGAGGATCCCTCATTAGTACTATTATTCTTCCGGACCGAGACTCAATCTGATAGTATTCCTGGGTTCTTTATAGAGAACCAATTGCACTACCGCAGGTACCGACCCAGTAAACTAACGGAGGATGACGATTGGGCTAATGTCGACCAACTTGTAGTTCCCACCAGCCTACGGCCCGATATTCTACACCTGGCTCATGGAGCGCTTTCTCACTACGGTTTTAATAAAACCTATCACGCCATCAGACAAGACTATTACTGGCCAGGTATGATTAAAGATGTAAAAACTTATATACAACAGTGTCATACATGTCAGATGGCAGGGAAACCTAACATCTCTATTCCCAAGGCTCCTTTGATTCCTATCCCGGTGCCTTCGGAACCCTTTCATAGACTCATCATAGACTGTGTTGGTCCTTTACCCCGGACCAGTTCTGGCAACGCTTATATACTAACCATCCTGTGTCCAACCACCAGATTCCCATAGCGGTTCCCGTAAAGAACATAACGGCTGCTACTGTGGTGAAACAACTGTTAAAGATCTTTTCACAATATTGATTTCCTCGGGAGATTGAAAGTGACTGTGGCACCAACTTCACCAGTGATCTCTTCAAGAAGACGCTGGAAGAATTCAACATTACTCAGGTATTGTCCTGCCCCTATCATCTTGCTTCACAGGGTTCTCTTGAACGTAGTCACCAAACTATAAAATCGCTCCTTAGGACATTTTGCAATGAAACTATGAAAGACTGGGATAAACAACTTGACATCATCATGTGCATTTTCAGAAGTCTCCCAAATGAGTCTCTAGGAGTGCCTCCTTATGAGATGCTCTATGGAAGTAAGTGCCGTACTCCACTTAAAGCTTTTAAAGACTCTCTATGCAGTGCCACCTTCAGTGACCCTCTGTATGTGCCTCAGTTTCTTCAAAACCTAAAGCACATTCTAGAGCGAGTGCATAAATTTGCCAACGATAATTTATTAAAAGCGGAAGATAGGATGAAGACTCATTTTGACAAACGCAGTAAAATCAGGAAATTTAAAACAGGAGACTTCGTTTTAGCATATTTTCCGATCCCTGGTTCTCTCTTGCAAAATAAGTTTTCAGGACCTTACCGCATCAAGGAGTGCAAAAACAATCACAACTACGTTCTTGAGACTCCAGATAGGCGGCGGAGGACTCAGCTATGCCACGTCAATCTTTTGAAGGAATATAAAGGTACTTCCCCCACTGTGTTAGTCTCTCTCTCCACCTTTAAAGATCCATGCCTCCACAGTGAGACCTTCCCTGCTTCTCCCAAAAGCACTAACTCTGAGTCAGTGCCTTCCAACTAGTAAATTCTTACAGATCTTCCTAAATATTTGCAGGACTGTAACAGTGCTCCTCTCATCAGAATCTTCCAAGAACATCAGAAGATGATCAGCGATGATGCCAAGGAATGTAATGTGGTTCAACACGAAATCCAGCTACTTCCTGATACCCGGCTGATTCGTCAACCCTTCTACCGCATCAACCCATACAAAAAGGAAGTTATGCGTGCTGAGGTACAGTTCCTTCTGGATCATGGGCTGGCCACCGCTTGTGAGTTCCCTTAGGCCTCAACCTGCATCTTGGTTCCGAAACCTCACGGTAAAGTACGATTATGTACATACTATAGGAAACTGAACCTCGTGACAGTCAAGGATGCTTACCCTTTACCTCATATAGATGATATCCTTGACGCCATAGGCAATGCTACTTATCTTTCTCAGGTTGACTTGTTAAAGGGCTACTATCAGATTAGTCTGACAGAGCGAGCTAAGGAAATATCTGCCTCCACCACTCCTTCTGGCCTGTACAGATATGAACGCCTTCCTTTTGGACTGCGTAATGCCCGGCCACCTTCCAGCGAGCTGTCAACCACGTCATCCATGGCCTAGATCACACCTACGCCTACTTTGATGACATCGTTGTGGTAACTGACACCTGGAACGAGCATCTGCTTTAGCTGCAACAATTGTTCTCCAAGCTCCTGACAGTCGGCCTTACCATCAACTTGGGCAAGTCCACCTTTGCTAAAGGTAAAGTGCGTTATCTTGGTTATGTGATAGGAAATGGCAGCCTTACTCCTTTAACCATTCATACTCAAGCCATTCAGCATTACCCACAACCTACAACCAGGAAGCAGCTCCTGCGCTTCCTTGGCCTTGCATCTTACTATCGTAGGTTTGTAAAAAAAATTCAGTACGGTAGCGACACCACTGATTAATCTGACCAGCCCCAAGCAACGGTATCATTGGACCATTCATCAGACCGTTGCCTTTGAACAACTAAAGTGTCTGCTATGTTCTAGTCCCATTCTCACCTCTCCTGATATTACGAAGCCCTTCATCATCAATGTCGATGCAAGTGGCACCGGCATCGGGGGCGTTCTAATGCAACAGAGTGGCGAAGAGGTTCTTCCTGTCAGCTACTACAGCTACAAATTGAAGCCTCATCAGAAGAACGATAGCACCATAGAAAAGGAACGCCTCTCCATCGTCCTGAACCTTTAACATTTCGAACCTTACCTACAAGGTAATAGGTCCATTACCATCTATTCAGACCACAAACCCCTACGATTTCTGCAACAAGCCCAATTCAACAATCAACGTCTTCTACGCTGGGCTCTGTACCTGCAGAACTTTAACCTGGAGATATTATTCATTAAGGGCTCGGATAACATCATAACAGACGCCCTCTCCAGAGTCTACGAGGTAGAGGCAGCTACTCCTACCACTCTACCGTCTAATGAAGTAACTTAACCCGTAAGAGCAGGCTTCGGGGGAGAGCTGTGACAGTAATCTCTTTCAAGAAAGAGATTTAGCCTGCTCCTTTCTACATCGCGTTACTTCTATACGTCTGCAACATCAAGATACCACATTCAAGAGTATATAAGTGGAATAACAGACGTCTCTACAGGGAGTACACTACCTTACTCCTCACCCCCCTCCCTCACTGTCGGCGCACCACCTTCGTCGTCGATCACCAAACGACCACTTCAAACCAACACTCTCCCCATTGATGAATCAGCGACTTCACGCAACGCCAGCGCCATCTGCATCGCCTATATATAGTCTCCCATGAGCAGTTGGCCTCAGAATATCCTCGTGCTCTAGAGCTGACGCTTCTATCTAAGCATACTTCGAGTATATTAGTAGAGGTTTCAGCCAGCTCACTATTCTCAGCACCTTAACTAATTTTTGTCCTGCTTATTGTAGAGTAACGTAATCATTATTTTATTTTATATTGTGTTTTGTCTTTGTGTATATTTTTGATCCGCACTGTACATAGCCAAGGGATTATCTTTATTTTGTTTATATATGTTTAAAGTAAGTTAAAGTTCATTATTTATAAGAATTGTTTTGCGTGTTTTTCCCTCTCACTTTACCACAGGAAGACAACCGCCAAGCAGTCAACATTTTTGTTTTCTTTCTTTTTTCTAATGTGATTGGCATTTCCACCAGCCATAGATAAGACTACCTTAACACCTACATTTCTCGTCACAATATATATATTCATCCGCCCGCATTCAAACCTTGCAAACACACAGGCGGAGCTCGTCTCTGTGTTTGCAAAGTTTGGTACTGTGCTGCAGGGTCTCGGCTTAGGTACTCGTACGCTGCAGATGCGTCTCACAGGGTCCATTCCTTCCAAGGTTTTAAGTTGTGGTGTTTATCTCCGTGTTTTCTATCATGGTCAGGCCCGCACTTCCTTTCGGTGCGGGGAGGAAGGCCACAACGCTGCCTGGTTGGATGTTCCTCACGTTGAGGCCGCTTCTATTTTTCGGGAGGAGGATTTTCCCTCCCTGGGTGCGTGAACTGCACCCCCACCCCCCTAGAAGGTCCTAGTCCTGGGAGCTTGCCTGGTGGTGTACCAGTGGCGGATGTGCCTGCTGTTCCATCTGTACCTGTGGTGTCTCCTGTGCCGGCTTTGGTGGTGGACGTGGCTGCCCCGGCTTCGCGTCTTCAGCATTCTGTGGAGGTGGAGGTGCATCCGGTTCCTGGTGCTTCCGTGGTGGATGGAGGTGGTGGTTTGGGTGTGGTGCCGATACCATAGGTCGGGGGGTGGGGGTATGCTTCCTATGGATGGTGGTGTCGTCGTCTCCCCGGAGGTTATCCTCGATGGTGGCGGCATTCCTGATGCCTGTGTTGCACGTCCATTTTCTGCTCCTCCTGGCGGTGTGCTCCGTGAGGGGGCTTTGTGCTCCCCTACTCCTTGCCAGAAGCGTGCTTCGGGGGGCGCTCACGCAGTAGGGAGCCCCCAGGCAAGTAGGTTGAGGTTTCACGAGGCTTGGC
The DNA here is from genome assembly GCF_040958095.1 of Procambarus clarkii. NCBI lineage: Eukaryota > Metazoa > Arthropoda > Malacostraca > Decapoda > Cambaridae > Procambarus > Procambarus clarkii. Next base: position 43,135,148 of record NC_091185.1, on the reverse strand, counting down.
CTCGGATGATGTCCCTAACTTCCTCCTAATTCTCCTGCATCTGCTGAGGATTCCGGGGGTTGATGTGGTGCCTGGTGGTGGCAAGCTTTCCTCGGCGATGATGGACGTGAGTGGTACCAAGACGGTGGTGGCAGGGTCTCGGCAGGCTTCGCTGAGTGATGCTGGCACTGTTCGTTTCCTGAAGTGTCCGAGGCCAAGAGTTTCTGTGGATTCCTCCTCTGCTGAGCAGCGAACAGTTGACCCTCGTGTTGCAGACGCCGCCTCTGTGGTGGGTGACGGTGGGTGCCGGTGGTGGGTGATGGTGGGTGCTGGTGGGCCCCCTGGTGGGCCTGTGGGGTAAGGGGGGTCCTTGATGGGTTTCGATGGCGCCTGTTATTGTTTGCGTGTCTTTGAATGTACGTGAATGGGCTTGCGGTGCTGTTGGGCCATGTGGATGTGCTTCAGGAGCAGCGTGTTGATGTGGCTCTAATCCAGGAGCACAATGTTCGGGATGTGTCTGTTCTACAGGGGTTGTGCTGATTTTCATATTGTGTTGAACCCACCAAGGATGTCCTTTGGGGGGACGCTCATGTTATTTTCACGGAGGGCTTCTTTATCCGTGCATCATGCGGAAATGGATGAAGATGGGCAGGTCTTGTTAGTGCGAGCAGAGTATTTGAGGGATGTGATTCCATTCTTGATGATGTACGCCCCTTCTAGGGTGGCGCACCATTGGGACTGGGAGCTATTTTTTCAGGAGGGGCTTTTGCCCTTCCTGCGGCATGATATGAAGGATATGATCTTTGGTGGGGATTTTAATTGTCATGAGTGTGCGGGTTAGCTCTAGTGCCCACCCGCAGAATGTTTTGGCCGCTCTGCGTGAGGTTTTGCGCATGGTTCGTGTTCTAGGTTAGATAAGTTCTATGTTTCTGGTGGGGAGTGTTCTGTGTTGGACTTTTGCACGGTCCCAGTGGCTTTCTCTGATCATTGTTTGGTGGTGGTCCGGGTTGGTGTCCGGAGTCAGGTGCGTGTGGGTCCGGGGTGGTGGAAACTTAATTGGTCGGTGGTTACATTGTCCACGTATTTGTGCGCAGTTTCGGCTCTTGTGGGTTGATCCTTGCCCGGAGGGCTGCCTTCTCTTCTCTCTTCGTTTGGTGGGAGTGGTGTAAGGTGAAGTGTAGGAGGTTTTTTGGCGTTGTTGCTAAGCGGGAGGCAGCTGGGCGGTTTGGCCTGCTGCTGTTACTTCAGGCGCGACTGTTTAGTTTGCATGTGAGGTTGAATGCTGGGGTTGACTGCTTTGGGGAGATTTCTGAGTGTAAGGAGCGTATTTGTGGTTTGCGTGTGGAGTTGGCTGATGGTGTTCGGGTGCATGCTAGTGTGGATGGGGAGAGGCTCTCCTCCTTTCTTTTAGGGCGGGAGAAGGCTGCGAGGGATTCCGTTCTTCTTAAGGGCCTTCGGCGACCTGATGGTTCAGTTCTTTCTGGCATGGAGGGGGTTCTGCTTTACGTGGAGCGGGAATGCGCAGCCTCTATGAGGCGGTGCATAGGGATGGTGTGCTTGCAGATTATTTTTTGGATGGGTGCGCCCCTGGTTTGTCAGAGACAGTGTGTGCCCGGTTGGTGCAAGATGTTTCATTGGGGGAACTCCTGGAAGTGGTCCGGTCGTTTCGTTCAGGGAAGGTGCCCGGTGCAGATGGCCTTCCCGTTGAGTTCTATATTACCTTTTGGGATGTGTTGGGGGAGGTCCTGTTGGAGGTGGTGCAGACTTGTCGGCGGGTGGGTGCCCTGCCTATCTCCTATTGTGACGGGATTGTGTGGCTGCTCTCGAAGCCGGGCGATTTGCAGGTTTTTTCCGAATTCGAGGCTTATTACGCTCTTGAATGTTGATTTATATGATTTTGTTTAAGGTTTTAGCACGTCGCTGTCGCGGTGTCGTGGCGTCGGTGGGCTCTGTAGAGCAGTTTTGTGGTGTTTCTGGTCGTGCCCTTGTGAATTGCAGTTTTTGATTCGAGACATGCTTCTGTATGCATCCGAGTATCACCTTTCGGCGGCAATGATCAGTCTGGACTAGATGAAGGCCTTCGATCGGGTGTCGTTGGCTTTTGTGCTCCATGCGTTGAAGCAGTTTGGGTTTCCGTCGTTGTTTGTGGATTGGGTTCGCATGTTGTATGCCAGGTGTTGCAGTCGCGTTTGAGTGAATGGGTTTTTTAGTTCCGTTTTTCCCGATTCGCGGGTCTGTGCATCAGGGGCGCCCCATGTCTATGCTCTTGTATGTGATGTTTCAGGAACCTGTCTTTCGGGTGGTCAAGGCTTGTGCCTCCTCTTCTGCCTTGCAGTTTTCGGCTGCCTATTTTCGGGTATGCTGACGACACCGTTTTGTTTGTGGATTCAGTGAGCTCAGTCGGTGCTGTTCAGGACGTTCTCCTGCGGTTTGAGTTCGCCACGGGGGCTGTCCTTAATTGTGCGATGTCGGATTTGATGGGTATCGGTGAGTGGGCCTCCCGCCAGGTGTGGGGAGGGTCGTGGTTTCCGGTGGTCTCGTAGCTTTGGGTTCTTGGGGTTGCATGGTTTGCCTCTTATGACCGCTCCTTGGAGTGGAATTGGGAAGCTATCTCTCGTTTGGTTGGGGTTGCGGTTGGGTTATTGTCGAGACGTCCATTGACGATCTACCAGCAGGTGTTGATTGTTGCATGTACGGTTCTGTCGCGTGTGTGGTTTGTGGCTCGGTACTTCCCTTTGGATCGCCGGAAGGTCTTGGATTTGGTATACAGGTATATGTGGTATAGTCGTTATCAGCCGGTACGTCGTTCGACGCTGGTGTTAGGGATGAAGGAGGGTGGTGTTGGTATTCCTGACGTCTTAACTAAGGCCAGGGCCCTCTTCTGGGTCTCGCTGCATCAGGTGCTGGTTCTTGGGGGGATGAATGCGTTGTTTTTTTCTTCTCCATTCGGTTCAGTTACTTGGTTGATTTTGGGGTTTGTTGAGAGGTAGCTTTGTTTACCCCTCCTGTTTATTCTTGAGCCGTGGAGATTCTTTGGGCGCTCTGCTGTCATCCTGGTTTTTTGTCCTTTTCGTGTAAGGCTGTGTATGCGGTGTTGTTGTCTCTTATGCGGCCTCGAGTGGAGGACTTATTCCAGTGTTGGGATTGGGGTGGCATCTGGTCGAGTTTGGGGGGGAGGTTCTTGGCGCCTCAGCAGCGGGAGTTGATGTTTCGGTTTCTGCATTTGTCGCTGGCGACGAATGAGCGGTTGTGTATGCTTGGCTTCTGTGATTCTGCGGCGTGTGAGCACTGTGGCTTTAGTGAATCGCAGGTGCATGTCTATTATTTTTGTGACCAGTTGCAGGGGTTGGTTGCCTGGTTTCGGGATGTCCTGGAGGTGTTTTGTGGACCGGAGTGTTGGAGTGATGATTTTTGGTTCTTGTTCTTGCATTTTCCGGGTTGTTCGCGGAGGGTGTGCAATACATTGCGTGTTTTGGTTGCGGATTATGCGTTTTGTGTGTGGTTTGGGAGGCTGGAGGGTTATTGGGTCACTCGCGTTTTTTTTTTTTTTGCGAGGGTGCATGCAATTTACCTGGCGGTGGTTGCAGAGTGCTTTTCCTACGGAGTTTGGTCAGTGGTTCACGGATGCCTATGTTTGTGGGGTTGCTTTTGGGTGTGTGGGTGCGTCGGTGTTTGGGCGGCGGTGATTGGTCTTGGGTGGGGTTGGGGCGTTGATGTGGGTTTGGGGAGGTTGAGGAGGTTTCATGGGGTTGCTTTAGCTGTGTGCTCCTTTCCCCATCCCTCTAGGCTTCCTTGGCAGGGGTTGCGTGTGTCTTCCTTGTGGTGGTGCTGCTCTGTGCGTGAGTGGTATGTTTCGGTGTCTCCTGGCGCCGCCTGTGTCAGTGTGTGTGTGGGGTATGGGATTGGGGGCTGTTTACGGCTCCTGCGTGGGCCTGAGTTTTTAAGTTTTTCAGTTTTTCAGATTTTTTATTTTTTTGGCCCTGGTTCGCCTTGGCCTGTGCTCCCTGTATTTGGGTGTTTGGTTGCTGCGTAGTGTGTGTGGCTAAGGAGTGGGTGGTTGTGTGTATGTTTCTCTTGTTGTTTGTGTGGGTGTTTCTTGTGCGTGTTCATGGTTTTCTGTGCTTATGTCTCTGTGTACATACTTTTGTGTCTTGTGTGTTTGTCCTGTGCTCCTTTGTTACTGTGTGTGTGTGGTCATCTATCCACGTCTGTTATGTGTCTGTTTTGTGTATTTGGTTGAGAATGTGTTTTTATGTTATTTATGTTCTTTACTTTATGTGCTTTTCTGTGTTCTGTTATATGTTACTAAGTATCTGTGTTCTGTTATATGTTACTAAGTATCTGTGTTCTGTTTAAAGTTTTTTTTTTATGTTGCCCGTGTCGGGGTATCGGGGTTATGCCCTGTATTGTATTAAATTTTTCTGTGACGCTTGTGTATGTTTTTTTTAATTGTTCCTGTGGCTGTTTACTGTTACTGTTTCTGTTTCCTGTTCTTTCCTTGTTATTTTGTGTATATACCGGATTTCTTTGTGTTTTGTGTGTTCTTGTATTTGTTTTATTTATAAAAAAAAAAACTCACTGACTATATGCTAAGCAGATGTCATCACACAACTCATTACAAATGCTGCAAATGACCAGATGACCTGCAAAGCACCAGAAGAAATCGCGGGAATTGCATAGTGGGGAATACAACGGTGTTATCCAGACAAACTGGAGAGAGTCAACAATTATACTCTTCTAAACAAACGACAAACCACGATTACACTATTACTCTATTACGACCTGTCACGCCTAATTTTATACCCGTCTCTTCAGTAACCAAAATATGTGTACTAACTTGACCTAGACTCAATATAGCCCACATCACCTCAGAACACGACCATACACATAAACAACTTCATGAACTACACAGACTAAGACTAGCACCAACCCTCATGATCAGATGCTTTACACAGCTATAATACGCCCTCACATCACTAACACTCTCCCCAGGAGCCAAGATCAATAATGCAGTAAATGGGGTCGTCAAGGCACACCAGCAGGACTTCATCAGCAATTAAAGCCATCATTAGAGTGGAGAGTTACGGGCCATCATTACATACTGGAAGGTTGTTGCCGACAACCACATCGACTAACAACACACCAGAACATCACACAACACACAGTACAAGCCCCTCCTTCACCAGCTCCTCCTCCTAAGTTTCCCATCGTCAAGAAACTGACGTACTAAAGTACCATTATCCTAACCAACCAGAGGATCTAAAGACAGAAAATGGGTCAGTATGTATGAGGAACTCTAATACACCAACCCGTCCTCCTAATAGCACGTCGCATTTTGACATATATTCTAAGGCCAAAAACTGTTGTACAAGAAAATGGTAGCGGCTCGCGAAATTGACATAATGTCCCGTTTTCTGCTTTATGTCCTCTGGTAGGTTAGGATAAGGGCACATTAATACGATTAGTTTCTTGACGAAGGGAAACCTTAGGAAGACAGGTTAAATACACATAAAAAAGTCTACACACGCCTTCTCGTGGGCGTGTGTAAAGTGTAATGTTCCCTTCCCTTCTTATGCTGGTCCTCACATTGTGCTTGTGAGAACCCAGGTGGAATATTCAGAACAGTACTGTGCTCTTTAATACGTTCTTATATTATATATAATACGTATGTGTGTGTAAATCACGAAAATTAACACGTGATGAAAAATGTGACAGTATCAGACCACGGAGAAAGAATTGAAACAAGAAATTTCCATATGTACTTTCGTATTTATTAATACATCTTCAGAAAGATCACATATTATAATTATAGTATAATATATAATATGTACTACGGAAACTGTTCAGTAGTATGTTCATGAATTCTCTTATGAATACAATGAGATGGATGATCGGTTAATCCTGCAAATTTTATATCTCTGTTATGAAAGGTGATCAAGGTACAAAATAGTTATTAGTAGTGTTTAAACTATATATACTCAAGTTAGAACACAAAACAATAAACTCAGTTTGGTAAGTTTAGATAAGAAACACAAAACAGTAAAATGGTTAGGAAACTAGAGATGCAGATTGGAGGAACACGAGCTTGTCTTAGACTTTATCATAGCGTGTACGAACACAGTGTTTACCATTATCCACGCTCATGTCTCTGACGATGTACACAAGTGTTCGTACACGCTGAGAGACTTCATGAGCCATAAGGCTTTCTCCAGATTTGTTTAGCCTTATATTTCAGAGCACTGACAGCGGAAGACGACCCAACAGCGCACTAGGAAGTTACCCCAAACAGCCACCTAATTGGACAGGTGAGGAAGGTGAGGCATAAAACAAACACCACATGAAGCTCTCCAGTCAGGGGAAAATGCTACAGGAAGAAAGACGTTGTAATATCAGAAGCCTCGATAGACGTTAATAACGTATTCATATCCCCTTTACTTTTTCTGCTCTGACCTGACATAAATAAGTAAATAAATAAATAAATAAATAAATAAATAAATAAATAAATATATATACATACATATATATATATATATATATATATATATATATATATATATATATATATATATATATATATATATATATATATATATATATATATATATATATATATATATATGTCGTACCTAATAGCCAGAACGCACTTCTCAGCCTACTATGCAAGTCCCGATTTGCCTAATAAACCAAGTTTTCCTGAATTAATATTTTTTCTATAGTTTTTTCTTATGAAATGATAAAGCTACCCATTTCATTATGTATGAGGTCATTTTTTTTTATTGGAGTTAAAATTAACGCAGATATATGACCGAACCTAACCAACCCTACCTAACCTAACCTAACCTATCTCTATAGGTTAGGTTAGGTTAGGTAGCCGAAAAAGTTAGGTTAGGTTAGGTTAGGTAGGTTAGGTAGTCGAAAAACAATTAATTCATGAAAACTTGGCTTATTAGGCAAATCGGGACTTGCATAGTAGGCTGAGAAGTGCGTTCTGGCTATTAGGTACGACATATATATATATATATATATATGTCGTACCTAATAGCCAGAACGCACTTCTCAGCCTACTATTCAAGGCCCGATTTGCCCAATAAGCCAAGTTTTCATGAATTAATGTTTTTTCGTCTACCTAACCTACCTAACCTAACCTAACCTAGCTTTTTTTGGCTACCTAACCTAACCTTACCTATAAATATAGGTTAGGTTAGGTTAGGTAGGGTTGGTTAGGTTCGGTCATATATCTACGTTAATTTTAACGCCAATAAAAAAAATTGACCTCATACATAGAGAAAAGGGTTGCTTTATCATTTTATAAGAAAAAAATTATAGTAAATATATTAATTCAGGAAAACTTGGCTTATTAGGCAAATCGGTCCATGAATAGTAGGCTGAGAAGTGAGTTCTGGCTACTAGGTACGACATATATATATATATATATATATATATATATATATATATATATATATATATATATATATATATATATATATATATGTCGTACCTAGTAGCCAGAACGCACTTCTCAGCCTACTATGCATGGCCAGATTTGCCTAATAAGCCAAGTTTTCCTGAATTAATATATTTTCTCTATTTTTTTTCTTTTGAAATGATAAAGCTATCCATTTCATTATGTATGAGGTCAATTTTTTTTTATTGGAGTTAAAATTAACGTAGATATATGACCGAACCTAACCAACCCTACCTAACCTAACCTAACCTATCTTTATAGGTTAGGTTCGGTTAGGTAGCCGAAAAAGTTAGGTTAGGTTAGGTTAGGTAGGTTAGGTAGTCGAAAAACAACTAATTCATGAAAACTTGGCTTATTAGGCAAATCGGGCCTTGCATAGTAGGCTGAGAAGTGCGTTCTGGCTACTAGGTACGACATATATATATATATATATATATAGATATATATAGATATAGATATATATAGATATAGATATATATATATATATATATATATATATATATGTATACATATATATATATATATATATATATATATATATATATATATATATATATATATATATATATATATATATATATATATATATATATATATATATATATGTCGTACCTAGTAGCCAGAACGCACTTCTCAGCCTAATATGCAAGACCAAATTTGCCTAATAAGCCAAGTTTTCCTGAATTAATATATTTTCTCAAATTTTTTTCTTATGAAATGATAAAGCTACCCATTTCATTATGTATGAGGTCAATTTTTTTTTTATTGGAGTTAAAATTAACGTAGATATATGACCGAACCTAACCAACCCTACCTAACCTAACCTAACCTATCTTTATAGGTTAGGTTAGGTTAGGTAGCCGAAAAAGTTAGGTTTGGTTAGGTTAGGTAGGTTTGGTAGTCAAAAGACAATTAATTCATGAAAACTTAGCTTACTAGGCAAATTTGGCCTTGCATAGTAGGCTGAGAAGTGAGTTCTGGCTACTAGGTACGACATATATATATATATATATGTCGTACCTAGTAGCCAAAACTCACTTTTTGGCCTACTATTCAAGGCCCGATTTGCCTAATAAGCCAAGTTTTCCTGAATTAATATATTTTCTCTAATTTTTTTCTTATGAAATGATAAAGCTACCCATTTCATTATGCATGAGGTCAATTTTTATTTATTGGAGTTAAAATTAACGTAGATATATGACCTCACCTGACCAACCCTAACCTAACCTATCTTAATAGGTTAGGTTTGGTTAGGTAGCCGAAAAAGTTAGGTTAGGTTAGGTTAGGTAGGTTAGGAAGTCGAAAAATAATTAATTCATGAAAACTTTGCTTATTAGGCAAATCGGGCCTTGCATAGTAGGCTGAGAAGTGCGTTCTGGCTACTAGGTACGACATATATATATATATATATATTATTAAATATGACCGAAAAAGTAAGATTAATAATTCTAACACGAATTTTCTCAATCTTTCGTACATTATGCTTCACTGTTGGAGGTAAATCAAAAATCACTTCTCCAAAATTCATTTTTATTTCTAGTCTGACGCGACACGGGCGCGTTTCGTAAAACTTATTACATTTTCAAAGACTTCACAAATACACAACTGATTAGAACTTGCGTTTCCCTGATTTTATATCTACATTTGAGTGAGGTGGGAAGGGTGATGTGGCATTACATTTGAGTGAGGTGGGAAGGATGATGTGGCATTAACACAAGACAGAACACTAGAGGATATTAATAGGGTATTAAAAGTATCAACACAAGACAGAACAGAAACAATGGGTATTGAATAGAAGTGTTTGTAGAAAGCCTATTGGTCCATATTTCTTGATGCTTCTATATTGGAGCGGAGTCTTGAGGTGGGTAGAATATAGTTGTGCAATAATTGGCTGTTGATTGCTGGTGTTGACTTCTTGATGTGTAGTGCCTCGCAAACGTCAAGCCGCCTGCTATCGCTGTATCTATCGATGATTTCTGTGTTGTTTACTAGGATTTCTCTGGCGATGGTTTGGTTATGGGAAGAGATTATATGTTCCTTAATGGAGCCCTGTTGTTTATGCATCGTTAAACGCCTAGAAAGAGATGTTGTTGTCTTGCCTATATACTGGGTTTTTTGGAGCTTACAGTCCCCAAGTGGGCATTTGAAGGCATAGACGACGTTAGTCTCTTTTAAAGCGTTCTGTTTCGTGTCTGGAGAGTTTCTCATGAGTAGGCTGGCCGTTTTTCTGGTTTTATAGTAAATCGTCAGTTGTATCCTCTGATTTTTGTCTGTAGGGATAACGTTTCTATTAACAATATCTTTCAGGACCCTTTCCTCTGTTTTATGAGCTGTGGAAAAGAAGTTCCTGTAAAATAGTCTAATAGGGGGTATAGGTGTTGTGTTAGTTGTCTCTTCGGAGGTTGCATGGCTTTTCACTTTCCTTCTTATGATGTCTTCGATGAAACCATTGGAGAAGCCGTTATTGACTAGAACCTGCCTTACCCTACAGAGTTCTTCGTCGACTTGCTTCCATTCTGAGCTGTGGCTGAGAGCACGGTCGACGTATGCGTTAACAACACTCCTCTTGTACCTGTCAGGGCAGTCGCTGTTGGCATTTAGGCACATTCCTATGTTTGTTTCCTTTGTGTAGACTGCAGTGTGGAAACCTCCGCCCTTTTCCATGACTGTTACATCTAGAAAAGGCAGCTTCCCATCCTTTTCCGTCTCGTAAGTGAAACGCAGCACGGAACTCTGCTCAAATGCCTCCTTCAGCTCCTGCAGATGTCTGACATCAGGTACCTGTGTAAAAATGTCGTCAACATACCTGCAGTATATGGCCGGTTTCAAGTTCATGTCGACTAAGACTTTTTGCTCGATGGTACCCATGTAGAAGTTTGCAAACAGGACACCTAGGGGAGAACCCATGGCGACCCCATCTACTTGCTTATACATGTGCCCATCCGGGCTCAAGAAGGGTGCCTCTTTAGTACAAGCTTGGAGTAGTTTCCTCAGAATACTTTCTGGCATGTCAAGAGGAGTACAGGCTGGATCACGATACACTCTGTCGGCTATCATTCCGATTGTCTCGTCCACAGGTACGTTGGTAAACAGCGATTCTACGTCCAACGAGGCTCTTATCCCTGTGGCCCGTGCGCCCCGCAGTAAGTCCACAAATTCCTTTGGAGACTTCAGGCTGAAGGCGCAAGGAACATAAGGAGTCAGCAGGCCGTTGAGTCGCTTCGCCAATCTGTACGTGGGTGTGGGTATCTGGCTAATGATTGGCCGAAGTGGGTTTCCAGGCTTGTGCGTCTTGACATTTCCATACGCATATCCAGGTTTATATTCCCCAATGATCTTTGGCAGGTGGAGTCCGGATTTCTTGGCGTTCACAGTTTCGATCAGTTTGTTGACCTTTGCTTTTAATTCGGCTGTAGTGTCCTTCGTTACCCTTTGGAACTTAGTTTGGTCAGAGAGTATGATGTTCATTTTCGCCAGATATTCGTCTTTTTTAAGAATGACATATATTGGCGACTTGTCACCTCTCCTGACAACTATCTCCTTGTTCTCACGAAGGCTTTTAGCTGCCGCTCTAAGCTCGGGGGACAGTATGGTGCTTCTGTAGTTGCCTCGATTCTTTCCTCCTTCTGCAATAAGTTCTGCTTGTAAGGTATCTTTGGTAGTGACCTTCTTTTGTGTCTCGAGGTCGAATATGTCGTCCAACAGAATTTCCAACTCCACTTTCCGGGCCATTTCACTCGGTCTGGACATAACATGACAGTTTATGCCCAGATTTAGGAGAGTGACTTGGTCCTCAGTGAGGTTAATTCCTGCAAGGTTCAGGAAGCCATCTCTTGGTCGTGGAATTGCCATAGGTCCTCCATATAATGTTGTTAGTTTCTTGATAATCCTTGTTTCAGTGCTGAGGTGATGTTGGTCTGTGAGGATGTCGAGGTGTTGTTCAATGCGGGTACGGATACTATGGTCGATGTTGCTATTTCTCCACTCGTTTGTAGCATGAAGTAGTTGCGTTTTGTTGTCTTTGATTTCATTCTCTGCCTTGTATATCTGATCACGAATCAGATCCTGGCGATATTTTATCGTGAAGGCTTGATTCCTTGCTGCTGGGTCGTGCACTTTAACATTAGTATATTTTGGTAGCAGTCTTTCCTGTAGACATATATTATTAAATATGACCGAAAAAGTAAGATTAATAATTCTAACACGAATTTTCTCAATCTTTCGTACATTATGCTTCACTGTTGGAGGTAAATCAAAAATCACTTCTCCAAAATTCATTTTTATTTCTAGTCTGACGCGACACGGGCGCGTTTCGTAAAACTTATTACATTTTCAAAGACTTCACAAATACACAACTGATTAGAACTTGCGTTTCCCTGATTTTATATCTACATTTGAGTGAGGTGGGAAGGGTGATGTGGCATTACATTTGAGTGAGGTGGGAAGGATGATGTGGCATTAACACAAGACAGAACACTAGAGGATATTAATAGGGTATTAAAAGTGTCAACACAAGACAGAACAGAAACAATGGGTATTGAATAGAAGTGTTTGTAGAAAGCCTATTGGTCCATATTTCTTGATGCTTCTATATTGGAGCGGAGTCTTGAGGTGGGTAGAATATAGTTGTGCAATAATTGGCTGTTGATTGCTGGTGTTGACTTCTTGATGTGTAGTGCCTCGCAAACGTCAAGCCGCCTGCTATCGCTGTATCTATCGATGATTTCTGTGTTGTTTACTAGGATTTCTCTGGCGATGGTTTGGTTATGGGAAGAGATTATATGTTCCTTAATGGAGCCCTGTTGTTTATGCATCGTTAAACGCCTAGAAAGAGATGTTGTTGTCTTGCCTATATACTGGGTTTTTTGGAGCTTACAGTCCCCAAGTGGGCATTTGAAGGCATAGACGACGTTAGTCTCTTTTAAAGCGTTCTGTTTCGTGTCTGGAGAGTTTCTCATGAGTAGGCTGGCCGTTTTTCTGGTTTTATAGTAAATCGTCAGTTGTATCCTCTGATTTTTGTCTGTAGGGATAACGTTTCTATTAACAATATCTTTCAGGACCCTTTCCTCTGTTTTATGAGCTGTGGAAAAGAAGTTCCTGTAAAATAGTCTAATAGGGGGTATAGGTGTTGTGTTAGTTGTCTCTTCGGAGGTTGCATGGCTTTTCACTTTCCTTCTTATGATGTCTTCGATGAAACCATTGGAGAAGCCGTTATTGACTAGAACCTGCCTTACCCTACAGAGTTCTTCGTCGACTTGCTTCCATTCTGAGCTGTGGCTGAGAGCACGGTCGACGTATGCGTTAACAACACTCCTCTTGTACCTGTCAGGGCAGTCGCTGTTGGCATTTAGGCACATTCCTATGTTTGTTTCCTTTGTGTAGACTGCAGTGTGGAAACCTCCGCCCTTTTCCATGACTGTTACATCTAGAAAAGGCAGCTTCCCATCCTTTTCCGTCTCGTAAGTGAAACGCAGCACGGAACTCTGCTCAAATGCCTCCTTCAGCTCCTGCAGATGTCTGACATCAGGTACCTGTGTAAAAATGTCGTCAACATACCTGCAGTATATGGCCGGTTTCAAGTTCATGTCGACTAAGACTTTTTGCTCGATGGTACCCATGTAGAAGTTTGCAAACAGGACACCTAGGGGAGAACCCATGGCGACCCCATCTACTTGCTTATACATGTGCCCATCCGGGCTCAAGAAGGGTGCCTCTTTAGTACAAGCTTGGAGTAGTTTCCTCAGAATACTTTCTGGCATGTCAAGAGGAGTACAGGCTGGATCACGATACACTCTGTCGGCTATCATTCCGATTGTCTCGTCCACAGGTACGATGGTAAACAGCGATTCTACGTCCAACGAGGCTCTTATCCCTGTGGCCCGTGCGCCCCGCAGTAAGTCCACAAATTCCTTTGGAGACTTCAGGCTGAAGGCGCAAGGAACATAAGGAGTCAGCAGGCCGTTGAGTCGCTTCGCCAATCTGTACGTGGGTGTGGGTATCTGGCTAATGATTGGCCGAAGTGGGTTTCCAGGCTTGTGCGTCTTGACATTTCCATACGCATATCCAGGTTTATATTCCCCAATGATCTTTGGCAGGTGGAGTCCGGATTTCTTGGCGTTCACAGTTTCGATCAGTTTGTTGACCTTTGCTTTTAATTCGGCTGTAGTGTCCTTCGTTACCCTTTGGAACTTAGTTTGGTCAGAGAGTATGATGTTCATTTTCGCCAGATATTCGTCTTTTTTAAGAATGACATATATTGGCGACTTGTCACCTCTCCTGACAACTGTCTCCTTGTTCTCACGAAGGCTTTTAGCTGCCGCTCTAAGCTCGGGGGACAGTATGGTGCTTCTGTAGTTGCCTCGATTCTTTCCTCCTTCTGCAATAAGTTCTGCTTGTAAGGTATCTTTGGTAGTGACCTTCTTTTGTGTCTCGAGATCGAATATGTCGTCCAACAGAATTTCCAACTCCACTTTCCGGGCCATTTCACTCGGTCTGGACATAACATGACAGTTTATGCCCAGATTTAGGAGAGTGACTTGGTCCTCAGTGAGGTTAATTCCTGCAAGGTTCAGGAAGCCATCTCTTGGTCGTGGAATTGCCATAGGTCCTCCATATAATGTTGTTAGTTTCTTGATAATCCTTGTTTCAGTGCTGAGGTGATGTTGGTCTGTGAGGATGTCGAGGTGTTGTTCAATGCGGGTACGGATACTATGGTCGATGTTGCTATTTCTCCACTCGTTTGTAGCATGAAGTAGTTGCGTTTTGTTGTCTTTGATTTCATTCTCTGCCTTGTATATCTGATCACGAATCAGATCCTGGCGATATTTTATCGTGAAGGCTTGATTCCTTGCTGCTGGGTCGTGCACTTTAACATTAGTATATTTTGGTAGCAGTCTTTCCTGTAGACATATATTATTAAATATGACCGAAAAAGTAAGATTAATAATTCTAACACGAATTTTCTCAATCTTTCGTACATTATGCTTCACTGTTGGAGGTAAATCAAAAATCACTTCTCCAAAATTCATTTTTATTTCTAGTCTGACGCGACACGGGCGCGTTTCGTAAAACTTATTACATTTTCAAAGACTTCACAAATACACAACTGATTAGAACTTGCGTTTCCCTGATTTTATATCTACATTTGAGTGAGGTGGGAAGGGTGATGTGGCATTACATTTGAGTGAGGTGGGAAGGATGATGTGGCATTAACACAAGACAGAACACTAGAGGATATTAATAGGGTATTAAAAGTATCAACACAAGACAGAACAGAAACAATGGGTATTGAATAGAAGTGTTTGTAGAAAGCCTATTGGTCCATATTTCTTGATGCTTCTATATTGGAGCGGAGTCTTGAGGTGGGTAGAATATAGTTGTGCAATAATTGGCTGTTGATTGCTGGTGTTGACTTCTTGATGTGTAGTGCCTCGCAAACGTCAAGCCGCCTGCTATCGCTGTATCTATCGATGATTTCTGTGTTGTTTACTAGGATTTCTCTGGCGATGGTTTGGTTATGGGAAGAGATTATATGTTCCTTAATGGAGCCCTGTTGTTTATGCATCGTTAAACGCCTAGAAAGAGATGTTGTTGTCTTGCCTATATACTGGGTTTTTTGGAGCTTACAGTCCCCAAGTGGGCATTTGAAGGCATAGACGACGTTAGTCTCTTTTAAAGCGTTCTGTTTCGTGTCTGGAGAGTTTCTCATGAGTAGGCTGGCCGTTTTTCTGGTTTTATAGTAAATCGTCAGTTGTATCCTCTGATTTTTGTCTGTAGGGATAACGTTTCTATTAACAATATCTTTCAGGACCCTTTCCTCTGTTTTATGAGCTGTGGAAAAGAAGTTCCTGTAAAATAGTCTAATAGGGGGTATAGGTGTTGTGTTAGTTGTCTCTTCGGAGGTTGCATAGCTTTTCACTTTCCTTCTTATGATGTCTTCGATGAAACCATTGGAGAAGCCGTTATTGACTAGAACCTGCCTTACCCTACAGAGTTCTTCGTCGACTTGCTTCCATTCTGAGCTGTGGCTGAGAGCACGGTCGACGTATGCGTTAACAACACTCCTCTTGTACCTGTCAGGGCAGTCGCTGTTGGCATTTAGGCACATTCCTATGTTTGTTTCCTTTGTGTAGACTGCAGTGTGGAAACCTCCGCCCTTTTCCATGACTGTTACATCTAGAAAAGGCAGCTTCCCATCCTTTTCCGCCACACACACAGGGATAAGAGGGATAAGGGGCCACAGGGATAAGAGCCTCGTTGGACGTAGAATCGCTGTTTACCAACGTACCTGTGGACGAGACAATCGGAATGATAGCCGACAGAGTGTATCGTGATCCAGCCTGTACTCCTCTTGACATGCCAGAAAGTATTCTGAGGAAACTACTCCAAGCTTGTACTAAAGAGGCACCCTTCTTGAGCCCGGATGGGCACAGGTATAAGCAAGTAGATGGGGTCGCCATGGGTTCTCCCCTAGGTGTCCTGTTTGCAAACTTCTACATGGGTACCATCGAGCAAAAAGTCTTAGTCGACATGAACTTGAAACCGGCCATATACTGCAGGTATGTTGACGACATTTTTACACAGGTACCTGATGTCAGACATCTGCAGGAGCTGAAGGAGGCATTTGAGCAGAGTTCCGTGCTGCGTTTCACTTACGAGACGGAAAAGGATGGGAAGCTGCCTTTTCTAGATGTAACAGTCATGGAAAAGGGCGGAGGTTTCCACACTGCAGTCTACACAAAGGAAACAAACATAGGAATGTGCCTAAATGCCAACAGCGACTGCCCTGACAGGTACAAGAGGAGTGTTGTTAACGCATACGTCGACCGTGCTCTCAGCCACAGCTCAGAATGGAAGCAAGTCGACGAAGAACTCTGTAGGGTAAGGCAGGTTCTAGTCAATAACGGCTTCTCCAATGGTTTCATCGAAGACATCATAAGAAGGAAAGTGAAAAGCCATGCAACCTCCGAAGAGACAACTAACACAACACCTATACCCCCTATTAGACTATTTTACAGGAACTTCTTTTCCACAGCTCATAAAACAGAGGAAAGGGTCCTGAAAGATATTGTTAATAGAAACGTTATCCCTACAGACAAAAATCAGAGGATACAACTGACGATTTACTATAAAACCAGAAAAACGGCCAGCCTACTCATGAGAAACTCTCCAGACACGAAACAGAACGCTTTAAAAGAGACTAACGTCGTCTATGCCTTCAAATGCCCACTTGGGGACTGTAAGCTCCAAAAAACCCAGTATATAGGCAAGACAACAACATCTCTTTCTAGGCGTTTAACGATGCATAAACAACAGGGCTCCATTAAGGAACATATAATCTCTTCCCATAACCAAACCATCGCCAGAGAAATCCTAGTAAACAACACAGAAATCATCGATAGATACAGCGATAGCAGGCGGCTTGACGTTTGCGAGGCACTACACATCAAGAAGTCAACACCAGCAATCAACAGCCAATTATTGCACAACTATATTCTACCCACCTCAAGACTCCGCTCCAATATAGAAGCATCAAGAAATATGGACCAATAGGCTTTCTACAAACATTTCTATTCAATACCCATTGTTTCTGTTCTGTCTTGTGTTGATACTTTTAATACCCTATTAATATCCTCTAGTGTTCTGTCTTGTGTTAATGCCACATCATCCTTCCCACCTCACTCAAATGTAATGCCACATCACCCTTCCCACCTCACTCAAATGTAGATATAAAATCAGGGAAACGCAAGTTCTAATCAGTTGTGTATTTGTGAAGTCTTTGAAAATGTAATAAGTTTTACGAAACGCGCCCGTGTCGCGTCAGACTAGAAATAAAAATGAATTTTGGAGAAGTGATTTTTGATTTACCTCCAACAGTGAAGCATAATGTACGAAAGATTGAGAAAATTCGTGTTAGAATTATTAATCTTACTTTTTCGGTCATATTTAATAATATATGTCTACAGGAAAGACTGCTACCAAAATATACTAATATATATATATATATATATATATATATATATATATATATATATATATATATATGTCGTACCTAGTAGCCAGAACGCACTTCTTAGCCTACTATGCAAGGCCCGATTTGCCTAATTGGCCAAGTTTTCCTGAATTAATATATTTTTTCTAATTTTTTTCTTATGAAATGATAAAGCTACCCATTTCATTATGCATGAGGTCAATTTTTATTTATTGGAGTTAAAATTAACGTAGATATATGACCTCACCTGACCAACCCTAACCTAACCTATCTTAATACGTTAGGTTTGGTTAGGTAGCCGAAAAAGTTAGGTTAGGTTAGGTTAGGTAGGTTAGGAAGTCGAAAAATAATTAATTCATGAAAACTTTGCTTATTAGGCAAATCGGGCCTTGCATAGTAGGCTGAGAAGTGCGTTCTGGCTACTAGGTACGACATATATATATATATATATATATATATATATATATATATATATATATATATATATATATATATATATATATATGTCGTACCTAGTAGCCAGAACGCACTTCTTAGCCTACTATGCAAGGCCCGATTTGCGTAATAAGCCAAATTTTCCTGAATTAATATATTTTCTCTAATTTTTTTCTTATGAAATGATAAAGCTACCTATTTCATTATGTATGAGGTCAATTTTTTTATTTTAGTTAAAATTATCGTAGATATATGACCGAACCTAACCAACCCTACCTAACCTAGCTAACCTATCTTTATAGGTTAGGTTAGGTTAGGTAACAGAAAAAGTTAGGTTAGGTTAGGTTAGGTAGGTTAGGTAGTCGAAAAACAATTAATTCATGAAAACTTGGCTTATTAGGCAAATCGGGCCTTGCATAGTATGCTGAGAAGTGCGTTCTGGCTACTAGGTATGACATATATATATATATATATATATATATATATATATATATATATATATATATATATATATATATATATATATATATATATATATGTCGTACCTAGTAGCCAGAACTCACTTCTCAGCCTACTATTCAAGGCCCGATTTGCCTAATAAGCCAAGTTTTCCTGAATTAATATATTTACTATAATTTTTTTCTTATGAAATGATAAAGCAACCCTTTTCTCTATGTATGAGGTCAATTTTTTTTTACTGGAGTTAAAATTAACGTAGATATATGACCGAACCTAACCAACCCTACCTAACCTAACCTAACCTATCTTTATAGGTTAGGTTAGGTTAGGTAGCCGAAAAAGTTAGGTTTGGTTAGGTTAGGTAGGTTAGGTAGTCAAAAGACAATTAATTCATGAAAACTTAGCTTACTAGGCAAATTTGGCCTTGCATAGTAGGCTGAGAAGTGAGTTCTGGCTACTAGGTACGACATATATATATATATATATGTCGTACCTAGTAGCCAAAACTCACTTTTTGGCCTACTATTCAAGGCCCGATTTGCCTAATAAGCCAAGTTTTCCTGAATTAATATATTTTCTCTAATTTTTTCTTATGAAATGATAAAGCTACCCATTTCATTATGCATGAGGTCAATTTTTATTTATTGGAGTTAAAATTAACGTAGATATATGACCTCACCTGACCAACCCTAACCTAACCTATCTTAATAGGTTAGGTTTGGTTAGGTAGCCGAAAAAGTTAGGTTAGGTTAGGTTAGGTAGGTTAGGAAGTCGAAAAATAATTAATTCATGAAAACTTTGCTTATTAGGCAAATCGGGCCTTGCATAGTAGGCTGAGAAGTGCGTTCTGGCTACTAGGTACGACATATATATATATATATATATATATATATATATATATATATATATATATATATATATATATATATATATATATATATATATATATGTCGTACCTAGTAGCCAGAACGCACTTCTTAGCCTACTATGCAAGGCCCGATTTGCGTAATAAGCCAAATTTTCCTGAATTAATATATTTTCTCTAATTTTTTTCTTATGAAATGATAAAGCTACCTATTTCATTATGTATGAGGTCAATTTTTTTATTTTAGTTAAAATTATCGTAGATATATGACCGAACCTAACCAACCCTACCTAACCTAGCTAACCTATCTTTATAGGTTAGGTTAGGTTAGGTAACAGAAAAAGTTAGGTTAGGTTAGGTTAGGTAGGTTAGGTAGTCGAAAAACAATTAATTCATGAAAACTTGGCTTATTAGGCAAATCGGGCCTTGCATAGTATGCTGAGAAGTGCGTTCTGGCTACTAGGTATGACATATATATATATATATATATATATATATATATATATATATATATATATATATATATATATATATATATATATATATATATATATATATATATATATATATATATATATATATATATATGTCGTACCTAGTAGCCAGAACTCACTTCTATTCAAGGCCCGATTTGCCTAATAAGCCAAGTTTTCCTGAATTAATATATTTACTATAATTTTTTTCTTATGAAATGATAAAGCAACCCTTTTCTCTATGTATGAGGTCAATTTTTTTTTACTGGAGTTAAAATTAACGTAGATATATGACCGAACCTAACCAACCCTACCGAACCTAACCTAACCTATATTTATAGGTAAGGTTAGCTTAGGTAGCCAAAAAAAGCTAGGTTAGGTTAGGTTAGGTAGGTTAGGTAGACGAAAAAACATTATTTCATGAAAACTTGGCTTATTAGGCAAATCGGGCCTTGAATAGTAGGCTGAGAAGTGCGTTCTGGCTATTAGGTACGACATATATATATATATATATATATATATATATATATATATATATATATATATATATATATGTATATGTCGTACCTAATAGCCAGAACGCACTTCTCAGCCTACTATTCAGGGCCCGATTTGCCTAATAAGCCAAGTTTTCATGAATTAATGTTTTTTCGTCTACCTAACCTACCTAACCTAACCTAACCTAGCTTTTTTTGGCTACCTAACCTAACCTTACCTATAAATATAGGTTAGGTTAGGTTAGGTAGGGTTGGTTAGGTTCGGTCATATATCTACATTAATTTTAACTCTAATAAAAAAAAATTGACCTCATACATAGAGAAAAGGGTTGCTTTATCATTTCATAAGAAAAAAATTATAGTAAATATATTAATTCAGGAAAACTTGGCTTATTAGGCAAATCGGGCCTTGAATAGTAGGCTGAGAAGTGAGTTCTGGCTACTAGGTACGACATATATATATATATATATATATATATATATATATATATATATATATATATATATATATGGCGTACCTAGAAGACAGAACGCGCTTCTAGGCCTAATATGCAAGGCCCGATTTGCCTAATAAGCCAAGTTTTCATGAATTAATTGTTTTTCGACTACCTAACCTACCTAACCAAACCTAACCTAACTTGTTATGCTACCTAACCTAACCTAACCTACAAAGATAGGTTAGGTTAGGTTATGGAGGGTTGGTTACGTTGGGTCATATATCTACGTTAATTTTAACTCCAATAAAAAAAATTGATCTCATATATAATGAAATGGGTAGCTTTATCATTTCATAAGAAAAAAATTAGATAAAATATATTAATTCAGGAAAACTTGGCATATTAGGCAAATCGGGCCTTGCATAGTAGGCTGAGAAGTGCGTTCTGGCTACTAGGTACGACATATATATATATATATTATATATATATATATATATATATATATATATATATATATATATATATATATATATATATATATATATATTTATATATATTAAATATAAATATATATATATTTAATATATATATATATATATATATATATATATATATATATATATATATATATATATATATATATATATATATATATATATATATATATATATATGTCGTACCTAGTAGCCAGAACGCACTTCTCAGCCTACTATGCAAGGCCAAATTTGCCTAATAAGCCAAGTTTTCATGAATTAATTGTTTTTCGACTACCTAACCTACCTAACCTAACCTAACCTAACTTTTTCGGCTACCTAACCTAACCTAACCTATAAAGATAGGTTAGGTTAGGTTAGGTAGGGTTGGTTAGGTTCGGTCATATATCTATGTTAATTTTAACTCCAATAAAAAAGAATTGACCTCATACATAATGAAATGGGAAGCTTTATCATTTCATAAGAAAAAAATTAGAGAAAATATATTAATTCAGGAAAACTTGGCTTATTAGGCAAATTTGGTCTTGCATAGTAGGCTGAGAAGTGCGTTCTGGCTACTAGGTACGACATATATATATATATATATATATATATATATATATATATATATATATATATATATATATATATATATATATATATATATATATATATATATATATACATATATATATATATATATATATATATATATATATATATATATATATATATATAACTGTAGAACACTTTCCCACCAGGAGACTCGAACCCTAGCCAGCACAAAAGCCTTCCAGCAACTGGCATAACAGGTACGCCTTAACCCTCTCCACCACCTGCTCAGACCCTTAAAAGAGATGGTAATTTCGGAGTATTTAAATACACCAAAGATCACCACCTACCATGAGCACTAGAGCAAGTGAGGGGTCATTTAGACGTTAATTTCATCAAGTCCCTGTTAATATGGGAAGACACAGTGTCTATGCTTAAGGCACAACTCTCCTAAACACGAGAGTGAAGTATACAACTTTAGAACACTTTCCCACCAGGAGACTCGAACCCTAGCCAGCACAGAAGCCTTCCAGCAACTGGCATAACAGGTACGCCTTAACCCTCTCCACCACCTGCTCAGACCCTTAAAAGAGATGGTAATTTCGGAGTATTTAAATACACCAAAGATCACCACCTCCCAAGAGCACTAGAGCAAGTGAGGGGTCATTTAGACGTTAATTTCATCAAGTCCCTGTTAATATGGGAAGACACAGTGTCTATGCTTAAGGCACAACTCTCCTAAACACGAGAGTGAAGTATACAACTTTAGAACACTTTCCCACCAGGAGACTCGAACCCTAGCCAGCACAGAAGCCTTCCAGCAACTGGCATAACAGGTACGCCTTAACCCTCTCCACCACCTGCTCAGACCCTTAAAAGAGATGGTAATTTCGGAGTATTTAAATACACCAAAGATCACCACCTCCCAAGAGCACTAGAGCAAGTGAGGGGTCATTTAGACGTTAATTTCATCAAGTCCCTGTTAATATGGGAAGACACAGTGTCTATGCTTAAGGCACAACTCTCCTAAACACGAGAGTGAAGTATACAACTTTAGAACACTTTCCCACCAGGAGACTCGAACCCTAGCCAGCACAGAAGCCTTCCAGCAACTGGCATAACAGGTACGCCTTAACCCTCTCCACCACCTGCTCAGACCCTTAAAAGAGATGGTAATTTCGGAGTATTTAAATACACCAAAGATCACCACCTCCCAAGAGCACTAAAGCAAGTGAGGGGTCATTTAGACGTTAATTTCATCAAGTCCCTGTTAATATGGGAAGACACAGTGTCTATGCTTAAGGCAGAACTCTCCTAAACACGAGAGTGAAGTATACAACTTTAGAACACTTTCCCACCAGGAGACTCGAACCCTAGCCAGCACAGAAGCCTTCCAGCAACTGGCATAACAGGTACGCCTTAACCCTCTCCACCACCTGCTCAGACCCTTAAAAGAGATGGCAATTTCGGAGTATTTAAATACACCAAAGATCACCACCTCCCAAGAGCACTAGAGCAAGTGAGGGGTCATTTAGACGTTAATTTCATCAAGTCCCTGTTAATATGGGAAGACACAGTGTCAATGCTTAAGGCACAACTCTCCTAAACACGAGAGTGAAGTATACAACTTTAGAACACTTTCCCACCAGGAGACTCGAACCCTAGCCAGCACAGAAGCCTTCCAGCAACTTGCATAACAGGTACACCTTAACCCTCTCCACCACCTGCTCAGACCCTTAAAAGAGATGGTAATTTCGGAGTATTTAAATACACCAAAGATCACCACCTCCCAAGAGCACTAGAGCAAGTGAGGGGTCATTTAGACATTAATTTCATCAAGTCCCTGTTAATATGGGAAGACACAGTGTCTATGCTTAAGGCACAACTCTCCTCAACACGAGAGTGAAGTATACAACTTTAGAACACTTTCCCACCAGGAGACTCGAACCCTAGCCAGCACAGAAGCCTTCCAGCAACTGGCATAACAGGTACGCCTTAACCCTCTCCACCACCTGCTCAGACCCTTAAAAAAGATGGTAATTTCGGAGTATTTAAATACACCAAAGATCACCACCTCCCAAGAGCACTAGAGCAAGTGAGGGGTCATTTAGACGTTAATTTCATCAAGTCCCTGTTAATATGGGAAGACACAGTGTCTATGCTTAAGGCACAACTCTCCTAAACACGAGAGTGAAGTATACAACTTTAGAACACTTTCCCACCAGGAGACTCGAACCCTAGCCAGCACAGAAGCCTTCCAGCAACTGGCATAACAGGTACGCCTTAACCCTCTCCACCATCTGCTCAGACCCTTAAAAGAGATGGTAATTTCGGAGTATTTAAATACACCAAAGATCACCACCTCCCAAGAGCACTAGAGCAAGTGAGGGGTCATTTAGACGTTAATTTCATCAAGTCCCTGTTAATATGGGAAGACACAGTGTCTATGCTTAAGGCACAACTCTCCTAAACACGAGAGTGAAGTATACAACTTTAGAACACTTTCCCACCAGGAGACTCGAACCCAAAAAAAATTGACCTCAAACATAACGAAATGGGAAGCTTTATTATTTCATAAGAAAAAAATTAGAGAAAATATATTAATTCAGTAAAACTTGGCTTATTAGGCAAAATGGGCCTTGCATAGTAGGCTGAGAAGTGAGTTCTGGCTACTAGGTACGACATATATATATATATATATATATATATATATATATATATATATATATATATATATATATATATATATATATATATATATATATATATATATATATATATATATATATATGTGTGTGTGTGTATATCACGAAAATAAACACGTGATTAAAAATGTGACAATGTCAGACCACGGAGGAAAAATTAAACAGGAATTTCCTTAAGTACTTTCGTATATTAATACATCTTCAGAAGGACTCCTTCTGAAGATGTATTAATATACGAAAGTACTTAAGGAAATTCCTGTTTCATTTTTCCTCCGTGGTCTGACATTGTCATATATATATATATATATATATATATATATATATATATATATATATGTCGTACCTAGTAGCCAGAACTCACTTCTCAGTCTACTATGCATGGCCCGATTTGCCTAATAAGCCAAGTTTTCCTGAATTAATTGTTTTTCGACTACCTAACCTACCTAACCTAACCTAACCTAACTTTTTCGGCTACCTAGCCTAACCTAACCTATAAAGATCGGTTAGGTTAGGTTAGGTAGGGTTGGTTAGGTTCGGTCATATATCTACGTTAATTTTAACTCCAATAAAAAAAAATTGACCTCATACATAATGAAATGGGTAGCTTTATCATTTCATAAGAAAAAAAATAGAGAAAATATATTAATTCATGAAAACTTGGCTTATTATGAAAATCGGGCCTTGCATAGTTGGCAGAGAAGTGCATTCTGGCTACTAGGTACGACATATATATATATATATATATATATATATATATATATATATATATATGTCGTACCTAGTAGCCAGAACGCACTTTTCAGCCTACTATGCAAAGCCCAATTTGCCTAATAAGCCAAGTTTTCCTGAAATAATATATTTTCTCTAATTTTTTCTCATGAAATGATAAACCTACCCATTTCATTATGTATGAGGTCAATTTTTTTTATTGGAGTTAAAATTAACGTAGATATATGACCGAACCTAACCAACCCTACCTAACCTAACCTAACCTATCTTTATAGGCTAGGTTCGGTTAGGTAGCCGAAAAAGTTAGGTTAGGTTAGGTTAGGTAGGTTAGGTAGTCGAAAAAACATTAATTCATGAAAACTTGGCTTATTAGGCAAATCGGGCCTTGCATATTAGGCTGAGAAGTGAGTTCTGGCTACTAGGTACGACATATATATATATATATATATATATATATGTCGTACCTAGTAGCCAGAACGCACTTCTCAGCCTACTATGCAAGGCCCGATTTGCCTAATAAGCCAAGTTTTCATGAATTAATTGTTTTTCGACTACCTAACCTACCTAACCTAACCTAACCTAACTTTTTCGGCTACCTAACCTAACCTAACCTATAAAGATAGGTTAGGTTAGGTTAGGTAGGGTTGGGTAGGTTCGGTCATATATCTACGTTAATTTTAACTCCAATAAAAAAAAAAGACCTCATACATAATGAAATGGGTAGCTTTATCATTTCATAAGAAAAAAACTTGAAAAACTATATAAATTCAGGAAAACTTGGCTTATTAGGCAAATCGCGCCTTGCATAGTAGGCCGAGAAGTGCGTTCTGGCTACTAGGTACGACATATATATATATATATATATATATATATATATATATATATATATTATATATATTAGTATATTTTGGTAGCAGTCTTTCCTGTAGACATATATTATTAAATATGAACGAAAAAGTAAGATTAATAATTCTAACACGAATTTTCTCAATCTTTCGTACATTTCTTTTCACTGTTGAAGGTAAATCAAAAATCAATTCTCCAAAATTCATTTTTATTTCTAGTCTGAAGCGACACGAGCGCGTTTTGTAAAACTTATTACATTTTCAAAGACTTTTAGTTCACAAATACACAACTGAATAGAACTTACACATCTCCTGGTTTCGTTTATATCTACATTTGAGTGAGGTGGATGGGGTGAGGTGGCATAAATAGGGTATTAATTTCATCAACACAAGACAGAACAAGAGGTGGCATTAATAGGGTATTAATTTCATCAACACAAGACAGAACACGAAACAATGGGTATTGAAATGGAAGTGATTGTAGAAAGCCTATTGGTCCATATTTCTTGATGCTTGTATATTGGAGCGGAGTCTTGAGGTGGGTAGAATGTAGTTGTGCATTAATTGGCTGTTGATTGCTGGTGTTGACTTCTTAATGTGTAGTGCCTCGCAAACGTGAAGCCGCCTGCTATCGCTGTATCTATCGATGATTTCTGTGTTGTTTACTAGGATTTCTCTGGCGATGGTTTGGTTGTGGGAAGAGATTATATGTTCCTTAATGGAGCCCTGTTGTTTATGCATCGCTAAACGCCTAGAAAGAGATGTTGTTGTCTTGCCTATATACTGGGTTTTTTTGGAGCTTACAGTCCCCAAGTGGGCATTTGAAAGCATAGACGACGTTGGTCTCTTTTAAAGCGTTCTGCTTTGTGTCTGGAGAGTTTCTCATGAGTAGGCTGGCCGTTTTTCTGGTTTTATAGTAAATCGTCAGTTGTATCCTCTGATTTTTGTCTGTAGGGATAACGTTTCTATTAACAATATCTTTCAGGACCCTTTCCTCTATTTTATGAGCTGTGGAAAAGAAGTTCTTGTAAAATAGTCTAATAGGGGGTATAGGTGTTGTGTTAGTTGTCTCTTCAGAGGTTGCATGGCGTTTCACTTTCCTTCTTATGATGTCTTCGATGAAACCATTGGAGAAGCCGTTGTTGACTAGGACCTGCCTTACACTACAGAGTTCTTCGTCGACTTCCTTCCATTCTGAGCTGTGTCTTAGAGCACGGTCGACATATGCGTTAACAACACTCCTCTTGTACCTGTCTGGGCAGTCGCTGTTGGCATTTAGGCACATTCCTATGTTCGTTTCCTTAGTGTAGACTGCAGTGTGGAAACCTCCGCTCTTTTCCATGACTGTTACATCTAGAAAGGGCAGCTTCCCATTCTTTTCCATCTCGTAAGTGAAACGCAGCACGGAACTCTGCTCAAATGCCTCATTCAGCTCCTGCAAATGTTTGACATCATGTACCTGTGTAAAAATGTCGTCAACATACCTGCAGTATATGGCCGGTTTCAAATTCATGTCGACTAAGACTTTTTGCTCGATGGTACCCATGTAGAAGTTTGCAAACAGGACACCTAGGGGAGAACCCATGGCGACCCCATCTACTTGCTTATACATGTGCCCATCCGGGCTCAAGAAGGGTGCCTCTTTAGTACAAGCTTGGAGTAGTTTCCTTAGGATATTTTCGGGTATGTCAAGAGGAGTACAGGCTGGATCACGATACATTGAAAGCAAAGGTCAACAAACTGATCGAAACTGTGAACGCCAAGAAATCCGGACCCCACCTGCCAAAGATCATTGGGGAATATAAACCTGGATATGTGTATGGAAATGTCAAGACACACAAGCCTGGAAACCCACTTCGGCCAATCCATTAGCCAGATACCCACAGAGATGCCGCAACAGCTCAAGCCCTAAGGGAGAAACACCAACCCAGGACTCCGCGTGAGGACGATATTGTACAAGTGGGGTCTACCAGAACAGAACCTCTCTGGGTGGCTGAATCTGTGTGTCCATAAAGCAGCCTTGTCCTTCCCAACAGGATCAGCTGGTGGGTTCACAGGACTAAAACCCAACCACCTCAATCAAATGCTCAACCCTGCACTGGGTGACATTGCAAAGAACCTCTTGGTGGAACTAACCAGATTCACCAACACATGTCTAGCTGGTAACATACCAGAGACCATGAGACCTATCATTTTTGGAGCATCTCTCTGTGCTCTAAAGAAAAAGGATGGAGGGATCAGGCCAATAGCTGTGGGCAATTCTCTCCGGAGTCTCGTCGCAAAGGCAGCTGCAAGAACAGTTAGTGATGCAGCGGCCAACATGCTGAAGCCAAAATAGCTAGGGTTCGGCATTCCACAAGGGTGTGAGGCGGCAGCCCATGCAGCTCGAGCCTTCATCGCCAACATCACAGACGAAAAGGCCCTTATCAAGCTAGATTTCAAAAATGCCTTCAATTTGGTGCGGAGGGATGCTGTACTCCGTGCGGTTCATAGTCATTTCCCTTCCCTCTACCCTTTTGTACATTCATGCTACAGTATGGATCTAAAGGTACTTTTTGGCGAACATGAAATTGACTCGCGAGCAGGCGTCCAACAGGGTGACCCCCTTGCTCCTCTTCTTTTCTGCTTAGTCATCAAACAAGTCACAGAGGTCCTGTCCAACGAGCTTAACATCTGGTTCTTGGATGATGGTACCCTAGCTGGTTCCCAGGACTCCCTCCTGGAGGACATCAGAAAAATCCCGGAGCAAGGTGCAGTTTTAGGCCTCACCCTGAACCCTTCTAAATGTGAAATAATATGTTCCAACCAGGGCATCGTAGAGAGAATAGAGGGTCTTCTGCCAAATATCCATAAAACTAAACCTGAAGACAGCACACTCCTAGAAGCTCCCTTGGGGTTGAAAGCCATCGATGAGGTCCTTGACAAGAAAATCGCCGACCTTAAGAGGATAGATGGGAGGATTGAGGATATTGATGCTCATGATGCACTCTACCTCATCACCAGATGTCTGTCCCTCCCCAGGTTAACCTACTTTCTGAGGTGTTCATCATCCAACAGTAGCCAAAAACTAGGTGAGTATGACCGGTTACTGAAATCACTGCTAGAAAAAGCCCTTAACCTCTCTCTTGATGACCTACAGTGAAAAAAAACCTCTCTTCCCATAAGACTTGGGGGCCTCGGAGTTCGAACAGCAACGCAAATAGCTGTTCCAGCCTTCCTGTCCTCCTCATCGGCATCCGACGACCTTGTGAAGGAAATTCTACCTGCCCACTTACATCAGCTGGCAGGTGTACATGATCCCAATTTGACATGCTGTGCCACAGAGTGGGCCTCTCGTGCAGGCCCGTCACCTCAACCACCATCCCCAAAAGCCCACAAGCAATCCAGCTGGGATGGCCTCAATGTAGACCAAGTTGCTGCAGAGTGCCTGGGTGCTACAACAACACAACACGACATTTCTCGCCTCACAGCAGTAGCAGCCTCACATGCAGGGGATTTCCTGTTAGCAACCCCAATGTTGGCAACTGGCACGCGTCTCACACCACACGCCCTCTGAATTGCTGTGGCCCTCCACCTTGCTGCCCCATTCCACACCAGATATAGGTGTATTTGCGGCGAGGTGGTGGCTGACAGGTACGGCCACCATGGCCTACTCTGCCAAAGCACAGGGGGATGGCACTCGAGGCACAGTGAAGTTAACGACATCATCAAGGGGAGCCTCACCACAGCTGGATACCCAGCTGAAAGAGAGCCCCGTTACCTAACACCCCGTAACACTGATACTCTTATTGGTCGCCCGGATGGTATCCCAGTGTACCCCTGGAAGAATGGCAAGCAGTTGGAATGGGACTATACGTGCGTATCAACACTGGCTAACACCTACATTAACCTCAGTGTTGCACAACCAGGTGGCGCTGCCACCCACAGGGAAGCAGCCAAATCCCGTAAGTACAGAGAACTGGATCACCACTACAATTTTGTCCCCATTGCTTCTGAGACACACGGCGCCTGGGGTAAAAGTGCTACCAGTTTTTTGAAGGAACTGGGTTCTAGGCTCATTGAAACATTAAGGGACCCTAGAGATGCCAGCTTTCTTTTCCAGTGCCTCAGCGTGGCGATACAGAGGGGAAATGCGCACTGCATTCAGGGTTCCTGCCCGTCATCTGAGGAGCTGGAGGAACTCGACAACCTATGATAACCATCTTTGTAACCTATATGTAACTCCTTTTTTCTAACAAAGTTCAAATAAAACAAATATATATGTGCACATACAAAAGAATGGGGGGTGTTAGGAGAAGATAATACTAGTGTTCAATGAGAAACCACAAGGTCTCCTCTGAATACTTTTTATTTTCTTCTCCGAGGCTATGGGTCCCCACATTGGCACCAGAGGTGGCACCAACATATATATATATATATATATATATATATATATATATATATATATATATATATATATATATATATATATATATATATATATATATATATATATATATATATATATATATATATATATATATATACATATATACCTAGTAGCCAGAACGCACTTCTCATCCTACTATGCAAGGCCCGATTTGCCTAATAAGCCAAGTTTTCCTTAATTAATATATTTTCTCTAATTTTTTTCTTATGAAATGATAAAGCTACCCATTTCATTATGTTTGAGGACAATTTTTTTTTATTGGAGTTAAAATTAACGTAGATATATGACCGAACCTATCCAACCCTACCTAACCTAACCTAATCTATCTTTATAGGTTAGGTTAGGTTAGGTAGCCGAAAAAGTTAGGTTAGGTTAGGTAGGTTAGATAGTCGAAAAACAATTAATTCATGAAAACTTGGCTTATTAGGCAAATCGGGCCTTGCATAGTAGGCCGAGAAGTGCGTTCTGGCTACTAGGTACGACATATATATATATATATATATAATATATATATATATATATATATATATATATATATATATATATATAATATTATAATATATATATTATATATATTATATTACAAAGACATATTATATATATGACTTTGCTAGAAGCTGCGACAACACCACATGACACTGCCCGACTTAGAGCTGTAGCAGCTCCCCATGCAGGTGATTTCCTATTAGCAACCCCAATGTCAGCAACCGGCACCCGTCTCACACCGCAGGCCCTCCGAATTGCCGTGGGTCTCCGCCTCGCTGCCCCAATCCACACCGAATACAGGTGTATTTGCGGCGAGGCAGAGGCCGACAGATACGGACGGCATGGCCTTCTCTGCCAAAGGACAGGAGGATGGCATGCAAGACACGGCGAGGTCAATGACATTATTAAGAGAAGCCTTACCACAGCCGGTTGTCCAGCAGAGAGAGAGCCCCGTTACCTAATGTCCCGCAACTCTGATGAGCCTGTCGGTCGCCCAGACGGAATCACGGTGAACCCCTGGAAGAATGGTAGACAGTTGGTGTGGGACTACACATGCGTTTCAACTTTAGCCAATACCTATGTTGACTTCAGTGCTTCACAAGCAGGAGGACCTGCCAATCACCGGGAAGCGGCCAAGTCACGTAAATACAGAGACCTTGAGAACCACTACAATTTTGTCCCCATTGCCTCAGAGACACTTGGTGCCTGGGGTAAAAGTGCTGCTAGCTTTTTGAAGGAGTTGGGGTCTAAGCTAATCGAAACAACTAGAGACCCTAGAGCTGCCAGTTTTCTTTTTCAGCGCCTTAGTGTGGCAATCCAGAGAGGAAATGCTCACTGCATCCATGGTTCCTGCCCGCCATCTGAGGAGCTGGAAGAGCTGTACAACTTGTGACAAGCAGCCTTGTACCCTGCATGTAATCATTATTGTAACTTTTTTTTGTGTAATGACATTTTCAAATAAAGTTAGATAAATATACACACATACCAAAAGAATAGGGGTGGTAGGAGAAGAAAATATCAAAGTGTTCAGTGAGGATCCACAAGGTCTTCTCTGAGTACTGTTTATTTTCTTCTCCGAGGCTATGGGTCCCTACACTTGCACCAGAGGTGGTACCCCTTCTAGGTTTAAAAAAAATATATATATATATTAATAATATTATTATTATTATCTTTTTATTATAATAATATTTGTGTTAAGGCTTGCATAATGTATGCAGCTATTTCGCAGCTAATTTTATATTTTAAAAATTATGTGGGAAATTAGCATCATATTAGACTAGCAGACTGCCGTCGAGTAGTCTAGGAAGATGCCCTCCAACAATCCCTACAATACCCGCGTCGGATTGTTGACACACAATCAAAACAATGGCGATTAGTTTTCCCAGACACCATTTTTCTCCCGAAATGAGTTGGCTCTCTGTTGCAAATTAGTTTGTCTGATGATAAATTACTGTTTTTTATGAATATTATCTCTAATATCTTTGAGATAATGACTGTTCGTAACACTGTTAGTTCTTGGAGACCGGGATTATATTAGAATTAATTATAATATACAATAATTTACGTGTCTCAAATATGCAGGTGAATTAGGTCAGGTGTTTGTTCAGTGTGTATGACGGTGAATATCGGCCTTGATTATCTTTCTTTAGGCATATTAGGTCTGTACTCTTATATTAAAGTAGGAATTTTCTTGATAAACTCTTTCATCACCAATATCTTATTATCGTTCAGGAAACCTCAAACCTTCTGAAGGCTGTCACCACGTACATTTATGGTGTCATTCGTCTTAATGTTTGGGAGTGAGTGTATTTACTATTTGTGCTTACAGACTCGAGCTATTGGCCCTTGGACCCCGCCTTACTAACCAATGTATTGAACTTCTTTTAAGTCTACTACATATATTTCAAATACACGCACACACACATTTCCAGGAAGAAACCCGTAGCGACCGTCTAACTCCCAGGAACCTATTTCCTGCTAAATGAACAGATGCATCATGGGGAAAGAAACTCTACCTGTTTATTTCTGCCTCGGCCGGGAATCGATCTCGGGCCTTTAGAATCCGAACCCCGTGAGCTGTCCACTCAGCTTCATTGCCCTGTAGTTGAGTGTGTGTATGTGTGTGGTGTGTGTGTGTGTGTGTGTGTGTGTGTGTGTGTGTGTGTGTGTGTGTGTGTGTGTGTGTATACACCTAGTTGTGCTTGCGGGAGTTGAGCTCTGGCTCTTTGGTCTCGATTCTTAACTGTCAATCAACTGATGTTCAGGTTCCTGAGCCTACTGGGCTCTGTCATGTCTACACTTAAATCTGTGTATGGAGTCTGCCTCCAAAACATCACTTCCTAATGCATTCAGTTTATTAACTACTTTGACATCCAAATGAGTCCAAATGAGTAGCCCACTTGAGCCACAGAGACATTGGATTTTTTTTTGCTTTAGTATCAGAGTAGGTAACAATTAGAATGCATTAGGCAGTGATGTGGTGGAGGCTGACTCCATACACAGTTTCAAATGTAGATATCATAGAGCCCAGTAGGCTCAGGAACCTGAACATCAGTTGATTGACAGTTAAGAATCGAGACCAAAGAGCCAGAGCTCAACTCCCGCAAGCACAACTAGGTGTATACACACACACACACACACACACACACACACACACACACACACACACACACACACACACACACACACATACACACACTCAACTACAGGGCAATGAAGCTGAGTGGACAGCTCACGGGGTTCGGATTCTAAAGGCCCGAGATCGATTCCCGGCCGAGGCAGAAATAAACAGGTAGAGTTTCTTTCCCCATGATGCATCTGTTCATTTAGCAGGAAATAGGTTCCTGGGAGTTAGACGGTCGCTACGGGTTTCTTCCTGGAAATGTGTGTGTGCGTGTATTTGAAATATATGTAGTAGACTTAAAAGAAGTTCAATACATTGGTTAGTAAGGCGGGGTCCAAGGGCCAATAGCTCGAGTCTGTAAGCACAAATAGTAAATACACTCACTCCCAAACATTAAGACGAATGACACCATAAATGTACGTGGTGACAGCCTTCAGAAGGTTTGAGGTTTCCTGAACGATAATAAGATATTGGTGATGAAAGAGTTTATCAAGAAAATTCCTACTTTAATATAAGAGTACAGACCTAATATGCCTAAAGAAAGATAATCAAGGCCGATATTCACCGTCATACACACTGAACAAACACCTGACCTAATTCACCTGCATATTTGAGACACGTAAATTATTGTATATTATAATTAATTCTAATATAATCCCGGTCTCCAAGAACTAACAGTGTTACGAACAGTCATTATCTCAAAGATATTAGAGATAATATTCATAAAAAACAGTAATTTATCATCAGACAAACTAATTTGCAACAGAGAGCCAACTCATTTCGGGAGAAAAATGGTGTCTGGGAAAACTAATCGCCATTGTTTTGATTGTGTGTCAACAATCCGACGCGGGTATTGTAGGGATTGTTGGAGGGCATCTTCCTAGACTACTCGACGGCAGTCTGCTAGTCTAATATGATGCTAATTTCCCACATAATTTTTAAAATATAAAATTAGCTGCGAAATAGCTGCATACATTATGCAAGCCTTAACACAAATATTATTATAATAAAAAGATAATAATAATAATATTATTAATATATAATATATATTTTTTTAAACCTAGAAGGGGTACCACCTCTGGTGCAAGTGTAGGGACCCATAGCCTCGGAGAAGAAAATAAACAGTACTCAGAGAAGACCTTGTGGATCCTCACTGAACACTTTGATATTTTCTTCTCCTACCACCCCTATTCTTTTGGTATGTGTGTATATTTATCTAACTTTATTTGAAAATGTCATTACACAAAAAAAAGTTACAATAATGATTACATGCAGGGTACAAGGCTGCTTGTCACAAGTTGTACAGCTCTTCCAGCTCCTCAGATGGCGGGCAGGAACCATGGATGCAGTGAGCATTTCCTCTCTGGATTGCCACACTAAGGCGCTGAAAAAGAAAACTGGCAGCTCTAGGGTCTCTAGTTGTTTCGATTAGCTTAGACCCCAACTCCTTCAAAAAGCTAGCAGCACTTTTACCCCAGGCACCAAGTGTCTCTGAGGCAATGGGGACAAAATTGTAGTGGTTCTCAAGGTCTCTGTATTTACGTGACTTGGCCGCTTCCCGGTGATTGGCAGGTCCTCCTGCTTGTGAAGCACTGAAGTCAACATAGGTATTGGCTAAAGTTGAAACGCATGTGTAGTCCCACACCAACTGTCTACCATTCTTCCAGGGGTTCACCGTGATTCCGTCTGGGCGACCGACAGGCTCATCAGAGTTGCGGGACATTAGGTAACGGGGCTCTCTCTCTGCTGGAAACCGGCTGTGGTAAGGCTTCTCTTAATAATGTCATTGACCTCGCCGTGTCTTGCATGCCATCCTCCTGTCCTTTGGCAGAGAAGGCCATGCCGTCCGTATCTGTCGGCCTCTGCCTCGCCGCAAATACACCTGTATTCGGTGTGGATTGGGGCAGCGAGGCGGAGACCCACGGCAATTCGGAGGGCCTGCGGTGTGAGACGGGTGCCGGTTGCTGACATTGGGGTTGCTAATAGGAAATCACCTGCATGGGGAGCTGCTACAGCTCTAAGTCGGGCAGTGTCATGTGGTGTTGTCGCAGCTTCTAGCAAAGTCATATATATAATATGTCTTTGTAATATAATATATATAATATATATATTATAATATATATATATATATATATATATATATATATATATATATATATATATATATATATAATATATATATATATGTCGTACCTAGTAGCCAGAACGCACTTCTCGGCCTACTATGCAAGGCCCGATTTGCCTAATAAGCCAAGTTTTCATGAATTAATTGTTTTTCGACTATCTAACCTACCTAACCTAACCTAACTTTTTCGGCTACCTAACCTAACCTAACCTATAAAGATAGATTAGGTTAGGTTAGGTAGGGTTGGATAGGTTCGGTCATATATCTACGTTAATTTTAACTCCAATAAAAAAAAATTGTCCTCAAACATAATGAAATGGGTAGCTTTATCATTTCATAAGAAAAAAATTAGAGAAAATATATTAATTAAGGAAAACTTGGCTTATTAGGCAAATCGGGCCTTGCATAGTAGGATGAGAAGTGCGTTCTGGCTACTAGGTATATATGTATATATATATATATATATATATATATATATATATATATATATATATATATATATATATATATATATATATATATATATATATATATATATAATATATATATATATATATATATATATATATATGTTGGTGCCACCTCTGGTGCCAATGTGGGGACCCATAGCCTCGGAGAAGAAAATAAAAAGTATTCAGAGGAGACCTTGTGGTTTCTCATTGAACACTAGTATTATCTTCTCCTAACACCCCCCATTCTTTTGTATGTGCACATATATATTTGTTTTATTTGAACTTTGTTAGAAAAAAGGAGTTACATATAGGTTACAAAGATGGTTATCATAGGTTGTCGAGTTCCTCCAGCTCCTCAGATGACGGGCAGGAACCCTGAATGCAGTGCGCATTTCCCCTCTGTATCGCCACGCTGAGGCACTGGAAAAGAAAGCTGGCATCTCTAGGGTCCCTTAATGTTTCAATGAGCCTAGAACCCAGTTCCTTCAAAAAACTGGTAGCACTTTTACCCCAGGCGCCGTGTGTCTCAGAAGCAATGGGGACAAAATTGTAGTGGTGATCCAGTTCTCTGTACTTACGGGATTTGGCTGCTTCCCTGTGGGTGGCAGCGCCACCTGGTTGTGCAACACTGAGGTTAATGTAGGTGTTAGCCAGTGTTGATACGCACGTATAGTCCCATTCCAACTGCTTGCCATTCTTCCAGGGGTACACTGGGATACCATCCGGGCGACCAATAAGAGTATCAGTGTTACGGGGTGTTAGGTAACGGGGCTCTCTTTCAGCTGGGTATCCAGCTGTGGTGAGGCTCCCCTTGATGATGTCGTTAACTTCACTGTGCCTCGAGTGCCATCCCCCTGTGCTTTGGCAGAGTAGGCCATGGTGGCCGTACCTGTCAGCCACCACCTCGCCGCAAATACACCTATATCTGGTGTGGAATGGGGCAGCAAGGTGGAGGGCCACAGCAATTCAGAGGGCGTGTGGTGTGAGACGCGTGCCAGTTGCCAACATTGGGGTTGCTAACAGGAAATCCCCTGCATGTGAGGCTGCTACTGCTGTGAGGCGAGAAATGTCGTGTTGTGTTGTTGTAGCACCCAGGCACTCTGCAGCAACTTGGTCTACATTGAGGCCATCCCAGCTGGATTGCTTGTGGGCTTTTGGGGATGGTGGTTGAGGTGACGGGCCTGCACGAGAGGCCCACTCTGTGGCACAGCATGTCAAATTGGGATCATGTACACCTGCCAGCTGATGTAAGTGGGCAGGTAGAATTTCCTTCACAAGGTCGTCGGATGCCGATGAGGAGGACAGGAAGGCTGGAACAGCTATTTGCGTTGCTGTTCGAACTCCGAGGCCCCCAAGTCTTATGGGAAGAGAGGTTTTTTTCACTGTAGGTCATCAAGAGAGAGGTTAAGGGCTTTTTCTAGCAGTGATTTCAGTAACCGGTCATACTCACCTAGTTTTTGGCTACTGTTGGATGATGAACACCTCAGAAAGTAGGTTAACCTGGGGAGGGACAGACATCTGGTGATGAGGTAGAGTGCATCATGAGCATCAATATCCTCAATCCTCCCATCTATCCTCTTAAGGTCGGCGATTTTCTTGTCAAGGACCTCATCGATGGCTTTCAACCCCAAGGGAGCTTCTAGGAGTGTGCTGTCTTCAGGTTTAGTTTTATGGATATTTGGCAGAAGACCCTCTATTCTCTCTACGATGCCCTGGTTGGAACATATTATTTCACATTTAGAAGGGTTCAGGGTGAGGCCTAAAACTGCACCTTGCTCCGGGATTTTTCTGATGTCCTCCAGGAGGGAGTCCTGGGAACCAGCTAGGGTACCATCATCCAAGAACCAGATGTTAAGCTCGTTGGACAGGACCTCTGTGACTTGTTTGATGACTAAGCAGAAAAGAAGAGGAGCAAGGGGGTCACCCTGTTGGACGCCTGCTCGCGAGTCAATTTCATGTTCGCCAAAAAGTACCTTTAGATCCATACTGTAGCATGAATGTACAAAAGGGTAGAGGGAAGGGAAATGACTATGAACCGCACGGAGTACAGCATCCCTCCGCACCAAATTGAAGGCATTTTTGAAATCTAGCTTGATAAGGGCCTTTTCGTCTGTGATGTTGGCGATGAAGGCTCGAGCTGCATGGGCTGCCGCCTCACACCCTTGTGGAATGCCGAACCCTAGCTATTTTGGCTTCAGCATGTTGGCCGCTGCATCACTAACTGTTCTTGCAGCTGCCTTTGCGACGAGACTCCGGAGAGAATTGCCCACAGCTATTGGCCTGATCCCTCCATCCTTTTTCTTTAGAGCACAGAGAGATGCTCCAAAAATGATAGGTCTCATGGTCTCTGGTATGTTACCAGCTAGACATGTGTTGGTGAATCTGGTTAGTTCCACCAAGAGGTTCTTTGCAATGTCACCCAGTGCAGGGTTGAGCATTTGATTGAGGTGGTTGGGTTTTAGTCCTGTGAACCCACCAGCTGATCCTGTTGGGAAGGACAAGGCTGCTTTATGGACACACAGATTCAGCCACCCAGAGAGGTTCTGTTCTGGTAGACCCCACTTGTACAATATCGTCCTCACGCGGAGTCCTGGGTTGGTGTTTCTCCCTTAGGGCTTGAGCTGTTGCGGCATCTCTGTGGGTATCTGGCTAATGGATTGGCCGAAGTGGGTTTCCAGGCTTGTGTGTCTTGACATTTCCATACACATATCCAGGTTTATATTCCCCAATGATCTTTGGCAGGTGGGGTCCGGATTTCTTGGCGTTCACAGTTTCGATCAGTTTGTTGACCTTTGCTTTCAATGTATCGTGATCCAGCCTGTACTCCTCTTGACATACCCGAAAATATCCTAAGGAAACTACTCCAAGCTTGTACTAAAGAGGCACCCTTCTTGAGCCCGGATGGGCACATGTATAAGCAAGTAGATGGGGTCGCCATGGGTTCTCCCCTAGGTGTCCTGTTTGCAAACTTCTACATGGGTACCATCGAGCAAAAAGTCTTAGTCGACATGAATTTGAAACCGGCCATATACTGCAGGTATGTTGACGACATTTTTACACAGGTACATGATGTCAAACATTTGCAGGAGCTGAATGAGGCATTTGAGCAGAGTTCCGTGCTGCGTTTCACTTACGAGATGGAAAAGAATGGGAAGCTGCCCTTTCTAGATGTAACAGTCATGGAAAAGAGCGGAGGTTTCCACACTGCAGTCTACACTAAGGAAACGAACATAGGAATGTGCCTAAATGCCAACAGCGACTGCCCAGACAGGTACAAGAGGAGTGTTGTTAACGCATATGTCGACCGTGCTCTAAGACACAGCTCAGAATGGAAGGAAGTCGACGAAGAACTCTGTAGTGTAAGGCAGGTCCTAGTCAACAACGGCTTCTCCAATGGTTTCATCGAAGACATCATAAGAAGGAAAGTGAAACGCCATGCAACCTCTGAAGAGACAACTAACACAACACCTATACCCCCTATTAGACTATTTTACAAGAACTTCTTTTCCACAGCTCATAAAATAGAGGAAAGGGTCCTGAAAGATATTGTTAATAGAAACGTTATCCCTACAGACAAAAATCAGAGGATACAACTGACGATTACTATAAAACCAGAAAAACGGCCAGCCTACTCATGAGAAACTCTCCAGACACAAAGCAGAACGCTTTAAAAGAGACCAACGTCGTCTATGCTTTCAAATGCCCACTTGGGGACTGTAAGCTCCAAAAAACCCAGTATATAGGCAAGACAACAACATCTCTTTCTAGGCGTTTAGCGATGCATAAACAACGGGCTCCATTAAGGAACATATAATCTCTTCCCACAACCAAACCATCGCCAGAGAAATCCTAGTAAACAACACAGAAATCATCGATAGATACAGCGATAGCAGGCGGCTTCACGTGTTGCGAGGCACTACACATTAAGAAGTCAACACCAGCAATCAACAGCCAATTAATGCACAACTACATTCTACCCACCTCAAGACTCCGCTCCAATATACAAGCATCAAGAAATATGGACCAAATAGGCTTTCTACAATCACTTCCATTTCAATACCCATTGTTTCGTGTTCTGTCTTGTGTTGATGAAATTAATACCCTATTAATGCCACCTCTTGTTCTGTCTTGTGTTGATGAAATTAATACCCTATTTATGCCACCTCACCCCATCCACCTCACTCAAATGTAGATATAAACGAAACCAGGAGATGTGTAAGTTCTATTCAGTTGTGTATTTGTGAACTAAAAGTCTTTGAAAATGTAATAAGTTTTACAAAACGCGCTCGTGTCGCTTCAGACTAGAAATAAAAATGAATTTTGGAGAATTGATTTTTGATTTACCTTCAACAGTGAAAAGAAATGTACGAAAGATTGAGAAAATTCGTGTTAGAATTATTAATCTTACTTTTTCGTTCATATTTAATAATATATGTCTACAGGAAAGACTGCTACCAAAATATACTAATATATAATATATATATATATATATATATATATATATATATATATATATATGTCGTACCTAGTAGCCAGAACGCACTTCTCGGCCTACTATGCAAGGCGCGATTTGCCTAATAAGCCAAGTTTTCCTGAATTTATATAGTTTTTCAAGTTTTTTTCTTATGAAATGATAAAGCTACCCATTTCATTATGTATGAGGTCTTTTTTTTTTATTGGAGTTAAAATTAACGTAGATATATGACCGAACCTACCCAACCCTACCTAACCTAACCTAACCTATCTTTATAGGTTAGGTTAGGTTAGGTAGCCGAAAAAGTTAGGTTAGGTTAGGTTAGGTAGGTTAGGTAGTCGAAAAACAATTAATTCATGAAAACTTGGCTTATTAGGCAAATCGGGCCTTGCATAGTAGGCTGAGAAGTGCGTTCTGGCTACTAGGTACGACATATATATATATATATATATATATATGTCGTACCTAGTAGCCAGAACTCACTTCTCAGCCTAATATGCAAGGCCCGATTTGCCTAATAAGCCAAGTTTTCATGAATTAATGTTTTTTCGACTACCTAACCTACCTAACCTAACCTAACCTAACTTTTTCGGCTACCTAACCGAACCTAGCCTATAAAGATAGGTTAGGTTAGGTTAGGTAGGGTTGGTTAGGTTCGGTCATATATCTACGTTAATTTTAACTCCAATAAAAAAAATTGACCTCATACATAATGAAATGGGTAGGTTTATCATTTCATGAGAAAAAATTAGAGAAAATATATTATTTCAGGAAAACTTGGCTTATTAGGCAAATTGGGCTTTGCATAGTAGGCTGAAAAGTGCGTTCTGGCTACTAGGTACGACATATATATATATATATATATATATATATATATATATATATATGTCGTACCTAGTAGCCAGAATGCACTTCTCTGCCAACTATGCAAGGCCCGATTTTCATAATAAGCCAAGTTTTCATGAATTAATATATTTTCTCTATTTTTTTTCTTATGAAATGATAAAGCTACCCATTTCATTATGTATGAGGTCAATTTTTTTTTATTGGAGTTAAAATTAACGTAGATATATGACCGAACCTAACCAACCCTACCTAACCTAACCTAACCGATCTTTATAGGTTAGGTTAGGCTAGGTAGCCGAAAAAGTTAGGTTAGGTTAGGTTAGGTAGGTTAGGTAGTCGAAAAACAATTAATTCAGGAAAACTTGGCTTATTAGGCAAATCGGGCCATGCATAGTAGACTGAGAAGTGAGTTCTGGCTACTAGGTACGACATATATATATATATATATATATATATATATATATATATATATGACAATGTCAGACCACGGAGGAAAAATGAAACAGGAATTTCCTTAAGTACTTTCGTATATTAATACATCTTCAGAAGGAGTCCTTCTGAAGATGTATTAATATACGAAAGTACTTAAGGAAATTCCTGTTTAATTTTTCCTCCGTGGTCTGACATTGTCACATTTTTAATCACGTGTTTATTTTCGTGATATACACACACACACATATATATATATATATATATATATATATATATATATATATATATATATATATATATATATATATATATATATATATATATATATATATATATATATATATGTCGTACCTAGTAGCCAGAACTCACTTCTCAGCCTACTATGCAAGGCCCATTTTGCCTAATAAGCCAAGTTTTACTGAATTAATATATTTTCTCTAATTTTTTTCTTATGAAATAATAAAGCTTCCCATTTCGTTATGTTTGAGGTCAATTTTTTTTGGGTTCGAGTCTCCTGGTGGGAAAGTGTTCTAAAGTTGTATACTTCACTCTCGTGTTTAGGAGAGTTGTGCCTTAAGCATAGACACTGTGTCTTCCCATATTAACAGGGACTTGATGAAATTAACGTCTAAATGACCCCTCACTTGCTCTAGTGCTCTTGGGAGGTGGTGATCTTTGGTGTATTTAAATACTCCGAAATTACCATCTCTTTTAAGGGTCTGAGCAGATGGTGGAGAGGGTTAAGGCGTACCTGTTATGCCAGTTGCTGGAAGGCTTCTGTGCTGGCTAGGGTTCGAGTCTCCTGGTGGGAAAGTGTTCTAAAGTTGTATACTTCACTCTCGTGTTTAGGAGAGTTGTGCCTTAAGCATAGACACTGTGTCTTCCCATATTAACAGGGACTTGATGAAATTAACGTCTAAATGACCCCTCACTTGCTCTAGTGCTCTTGGGAGGTGGTGATCTTTGGTGTATTTAAATACTCCGAAATTACCATCTTTTTTAAGGGTCTGAGCAGGTGGTGGAGAGGGTTAAGGCGTACCTGTTATGCCAGTTGCTGGAAGGCTTCTGTGCTGGCTAGGGTTCGAGTCTCCTGGTGGGAAAGTGTTCTAAAGTTGTATACTTCACTCTCGTGTTGAGGAGAGTTGTGCCTTAAGCATAGACACTGTGTCTTCCCATATTAACAGGGACTTGATGAAATTAATGTCTAAATGACCCCTCACTTGCTCTAGTGCTCTTGGGAGGTGGTGATCTTTGGTGTATTTAAATACTCCGAAATTACCATCTCTTTTAAGGGTCTGAGCAGGTGGTGGAGAGGGTTAAGGTGTACCTGTTATGCAAGTTGCTGGAAGGCTTCTGTGCTGGCTAGGGTTCGAGTCTCCTGGTGGGAAAGTGTTCTAAAGTTGTATACTTCACTCTCGTGTTTAGGAGAGTTGTGCCTTAAGCATTGACACTGTGTCTTCCCATATTAACAGGGACTTGATGAAATTAACGTCTAAATGACCCCTCACTTGCTCTAGTGCTCTTGGGAGGTGGTGATCTTTGGTGTATTTAAATACTCCGAAATTGCCATCTCTTTTAAGGGTCTGAGCAGGTGGTGGAGAGGGTTAAGGCGTACCTGTTATGCCAGTTGCTGGAAGGCTTCTGTGCTGGCTAGGGTTCGAGTCTCCTGGTGGGAAAGTGTTCTAAAGTTGTATACTTCACTCTCGTGTTTAGGAGAGTTCTGCCTTAAGCATAGACACTGTGTCTTCCCATATTAACAGGGACTTGATGAAATTAACGTCTAAATGACCCCTCACTTGCTTTAGTGCTCTTGGGAGGTGGTGATCTTTGGTGTATTTAAATACTCCGAAATTACCATCTTTTAAGGGTCTGAGCAGGTGGTGGAGAGGGTTAAGGCGTACCTGTTATGCCAGTTGCTGGAAGGCTTCTGTGCTGGCTAGGGTTCGAGTCTCCTGGTGGGAAAGTGTTCTAAAGTTGTATACTTCACTCTCGTGTTTAGGAGAGTTGTGCCTTAAGCATAGACACTGTGTCTTCCCATATTAACAGGGACTTGATGAAATTAACGTCTAAATGACCCCTCACTTGCTCTAGTGCTCTTGGGAGGTGGTGATCTTTGGTGTATTTAAATACTCCGAAATTACCATCTCTTTTAAGGGTCTGAGCAGGTGGTGGAGAGGGTTAAGGCGTACCTGTTATGCCAGTTGCTGGAAGGCTTCTGTGCTGGCTAGGGTTCGAGTCTCCTGGTGGGAAAGTGTTCTAAAGTTGTATACTTCACTCTCGTGTTTAGGAGAGTTGTGCCTTAAGCATAGACACTGTGTCTTCCCATATTAACAGGGACTTGATGAAATTAACGTCTAAATGACCCCTCACTTGCTCTAGTGCTCTTGGGAGGTGGTGATCTTTGGTGTATTTAAATACTCCGAAATTACCATCTCTTTTAAGGGTCTGAGCAGGTGGTGGAG
Source organism: Procambarus clarkii (assembly GCF_040958095.1). Taxonomy (NCBI): domain Eukaryota; kingdom Metazoa; phylum Arthropoda; class Malacostraca; order Decapoda; family Cambaridae; genus Procambarus; species Procambarus clarkii. The sequence goes on along the minus strand of NC_091185.1, from coordinate 43,090,914 downwards.
AGGGTTAAGGCGTACCTGTTATGCCAGTTGCTGGAAGGCTTCTGTGCTGGCTAGGGTTCGAGTCTCCTGGTGGGAAAGTGTTCTAAAGTTGTATACTTCACTCTCGTGTTTAGGAGAGTTGTGCCTTAAGCATAGACACTGTGTCTTCCCATATTAACAGGGACTTGATGAAATTAACGTCTAAATGACCCCTCACTTGCTCTAGTGCTCATGGTAGGTGGTGATCTTTGGTGTATTTAAATACTCCGAAATTACCATCTCTTTTAAGGGTCTGAGCAGGTGGTGGAGAGGGTTAAGGCGTACCTGTTATGCCAGTTGCTGGAAGGCTTTTGTGCTGGCTAGGGTTCGAGTCTCCTGGTGGGAAAGTGTTCTACAGTTATATATATATATATATATATAATATATATATATATATATTATATATGTAATATATATATATTATATATATATATATATATATATATATTATATATATAATATATATATATATATATATATATATATATATATATATGTCGTACCTAGTAGCCAGAACGCACTTCTCAGCCTACTATGCAAGACCAAATTTGCCTAATAAGCCAAGTTTTCCTGAATTAATATATTTTCTCTAATTTTTTTCTTATGAAATGATAAAGCTTCCCATTTCATTATGTATGAGGTCAATTCTTTTTTATTGGAGTTAAAATTAACATAGATATATGACCGAACCTAACCAACCCTACCTAACCTAACCTAACCTATCTTTATAGGTTAGGTTAGGTTAGGTAGCCGAAAAAGTTAGGTTAGGTTAGGTTAGGTAGGTTAGGTAGTCGAAAAACAATTAATTCATGAAAACTTGGCTTATTAGGCAAATTTGGCCTTGCATAGTAGGCTGAGAAGTGCGTTCTGGCTACTAGGTACGACATATATATATATATATATATATATATATATATAATATATATATATTATATATATATATATATATATATATATATATATAATATATATTAAATATATATATATTTATATTTAATATATATATATATATATATATATATATATATATATATATATATATATATATATATATATATATATATAATATATATATATATATGTCGTACCTAGTAGCCAGAACGCACTTCTCAGCCTACTATGCAAGGCCCGATTTGCCTAATATGCCAAGTTTTCCTGAATTAATATATTTTATCTAATTTTTTTCTTATGAAATGATAAAGCTACCCATTTCATTATATATGAGATCAATTTTTTTTATTGGAGTTAAAATTAACGTAGATATATGACCCAACGTAACCAACCCTCCATAACCTAACCTAACCTATCTTTGTAGGTTAGGTTAGGTTAGGTAGCATAACAAGTTAGGTTAGGTTTGGTTAGGTAGGTTAGGTAGTCGAAAAACAATTAATTCATGAAAACTTGGCTTATTAGGCAAATCGGGCCTTGCATATTAGGCCTAGAAGCGCGTTCTGTCTTCTAGGTACGCCATATATATATATATATATATATATATATATATATATATATATATATATATATATGTCGTACCTAGTAGCCAGAACTCACTTCTCAGCCTACTATTCAAGGCCCGATTTGCCTAATAAGCCAAGTTTTCCTGAATTAATATATTTACTATAATTTTTTTCTTATGAAATGATAAAGCAACCCTTTTCTCTATGTATGAGGTCAATTTTTTTTTATTAGAGTTAAAATTAATGTAGATATATGACCGAACCTAACCAACCCTACCTAACCTAACCTAACCTATATTTATAGGTAAGGTTAGGTTAGGTAGCCAAAAAAAGCTAGGTTAGGTTAGGTTAGGTAGGTTAGGTAGACGAAAAAACATTAATTCATGAAAACTTGGCTTATTAGGCAAATCGGGCCCTGAATAGTAGGCTGAGAAGTGCGTTCTGGCTATTAGGTACGACATATACATATATATATATATATATATATATATATATATATATATATATATATATATATGTCGTACCTAATAGCCAGAACGCACTTCTCAGCCTACTATTCAAGGCCCGATTTGCCTAATAAGCCAAGTTTTCATGAAATAATGTTTTTTCGTCTACCTAACCTACCTAACCTAACCTAACCTAGCTTTTTTTGGCTACCTAAGCTAACCTTACCTATAAATATAGGTTAGGTTAGGTTCGGTAGGGTTGGTTAGGTTCGGTCATATATCTACGTTAATTTTAACTCCAGTAAAAAAAAATTGACCTCATACATAGAGAAAAGGGTTGCTTTATCATTTCATAAGAAAAAAATTATAGTAAATATATTAATTCAGGAAAACTTGGCTTATTAGGCAAATCGGGCCTTGAATAGAAGTGAGTTCTGGCTACTAGGTACGACATATATATATATATATATATATATATATATATATATATATATATATATATTATATATTATATATAATATATTATATATATTATATATATATTATATATATATAATATGTCATACCTAGTAGCCAGAACGCACTTCTCAGCATACTATGCAAGGCCCGATTTGCCTAATAAGCCAAGTTTTCATGAATTAATTGTTTTTCGACTACCTAACCTACCTAACCTAACCTAACCTAACTTTTTCTGTTACCTAACCTAACCTAACCTATAAAGATAGGTTAGCTAGGTTAGGTAGGGTTGGTTAGGTTCGGTCATATATCTACGATAATTTTAACTAAAATAAAAAAATTGACCTCATACATAATGAAATAGGTAGCTTTATCATTTCATAAGAAAAAAATTAGAGAAAATATATTAATTCAGGAAAATTTGGCTTATTACGCAAATCGGGCCTTGCATAGTAGGCTAAGAAGTGCGTTCTGGCTACTAGGTACGACATATATATATATATATATATATATATATATATATATATATAATATATATATATATATATATATATATATATATATATGTCGTACCTAGTAGCCAGAACGCACTTCTCAGCCTACTATGCAAGGCCCGATTTGCCTAATAAGCAAAGTTTTCATGAATTAATTATTTTTCGACTTCCTAACCTACCTAACCTAACCTAACCTAACTTTTTCGGCTACCTAACCAAACCTAACCTATTAAGATAGGTTAGGTTAGGGTTGGTCAGGTGAGGTCATATATCTACGTTAATTTTAACTCCAATAAATAAAAATTGACCTCATGCATAATGAAATGGGTAGCTTTATCATTTCATAAGAAAAAATTAGAGAAAATATATTAATTCAGGAAAACTTGGCTTATTAGGCAAATCGGGCCTTGAATAGTAGGCCAAAAAGTGAGTTTTGGCTACTAGGTACGACATATATATATATATATGTCGTACCTAGTAGCCAGAACTCACTTCTCAGCCTACTATGCAAGGCCAAATTTGCCTAGTAAGCTAAGTTTTCATGAATTAATTGTCTTTTGACTACCTAACCTACCTAACCTAACCAAACCTAACTTTTTCGGCTACCTAACCTAACCTAACCTATAAAGATAGGTTAGGTTAGGTTAGGTAGGGTTGGTTAGGTTCGGTCATATATCTACGTTAATTTTAACTCCAGTAAAAAAAAATTGACCTCATACATAGAGAAAAGGGTTGCTTTATCATTTCATAAGAAAAAAATTATAGTAAATATATTAATTCAGGAAAACTTGGCTTATTAGGCAAATCGGGCCTTGAATAGTAGGCTGAGAAGTGAGTTCTGGCTACTAGGTACGACATATATATATATATATATATATATATATATATATATATATATATATATATATATATATTATATATATATATATATGTCATACCTAGTAGCCAGAACGCACTTCTCAGCATACTATGCAAGGCCCGATTTGCCTAATAAGCCAAGTTTTCATGAATTAATTGTTTTTCGACTACCTAACCTACCTAACCTAACCTAACCTAACTTTTTCTGTTACCTAACCTAACCTAACCTATAAAGATAGGTTAGCTAGGTTAGGTAGGGTTGGTTAGGTTCGGTCATATATCTACGATAATTTTAACTAAAATAAAAAAATTGACCTCATACATAATGAAATAGGTAGCTTTATCATTTCATAAGAAAAAAATTAGAGAAAATATATTAATTCAGGAAAATTTGGCTTATTACGCAAATCGGGCCTTGCATAGTAGGCTAAGAAGTGCGTTCTGGCTACTAGGTACGACATATATATATATATATATATATATATATTATATATATATATATATATATATATATATATATATATATGTCGTACCTAGTAGCCAGAACGCACTTCTCAGCCTACTATGCAAGGCCCGATTTGCCTAATAAGCAAAGTTTTCATGAATTAATTATTTTTCGACTTCCTAACCTACCTAACCTAACCTAACCTAACTTTTTCGGCTACCTAACCAAACCTAACGTATTAAGATAGGTTAGGTTAGGGTTGGTCAGGTGAGGTCATATATCTACGTTAATTTTAACTCCAATAAATAAAAATTGACCTCATGCATAATGAAATGGGTAGCTTTATCATTTCATAAGAAAAAAATTAGAAAAAATATATTAATTCAGGAAAACTTGGCCAATTAGGCAAATCGGGCCTTGCATAGTAGGCTAAGAAGTGCGTTCTGGCTACTAGGTACGACATATATATATATATATATATATATATATATATATATATATATATATATTAGTATATTTTGGTAGCAGTCTTTCCTGTAGACATATATTATTAAATATGACCGAAAAAGTAAGATTAATAATTCTAACACGAATTTTCTCAATCTTTCGTACATTATGCTTCACTGTTGGAGGTAAATCAAAAATCACTTCTCCAAAATTCATTTTTATTTCTAGTCTGACGCGACACGGGCGCGTTTCGTAAAACTTATTACATTTTCAAAGACTTCACAAATACACAACTGATTAGAACTTGCGTTTCCCTGATTTTATATCTACATTTGAGTGAGGTGGGAAGGGTGATGTGGCATTACATTTGAGTGAGGTGGGAAGGATGATGTGGCATTAACACAAGACAGAACACTAGAGGATATTAATAGGGTATTAAAAGTATCAACACAAGACAGAACAGAAACAATGGGTATTGAATAGAAATGTTTGTAGAAAGCCTATTGGTCCATATTTCTTGATGCTTCTATATTGGAGCGGAGTCTTGAGGTGGGTAGAATATAGTTGTGCAATAATTGGCTGTTGATTGCTGGTGTTGACTTCTTGATGTGTAGTGCCTCGCAAACGTCAAGCCGCCTGCTATCGCTGTATCTATCGATGATTTCTGTGTTGTTTACTAGGATTTCTCTGGCGATGGTTTGGTTATGGGAAGAGATTATATGTTCCTTAATGGAGCCCTGTTGTTTATGCATCGTTAAACGCCTAGAAAGAGATGTTGTTGTCTTGCCTATATACTGGGTTTTTTGGAGCTTACAGTCCCCAAGTGGGCATTTGAAGGCATAGACGACGTTAGTCTCTTTTAAAGCGTTCTGTTTCGTGTCTGGAGAGTTTCTCATGAGTAGGCTGGCCGTTTTTCTGGTTTTATAGTAAATCGTCAGTTGTATCCTCTGATTTTTGTCTGTAGGGATAACGTTTCTATTAACAATATCTTTCAGGACCCTTTCCTCTGTTTTATGAGCTGTGGAAAAGAAGTTCCTGTAAAATAGTCTAATAGGGGGTATAGGTGTTGTGTTAGTTGTCTCTTCGGAGGTTGCATGGCTTTTCACTTTCCTTCTTATGATGTCTTCGATGAAACCATTGGAGAAGCCGTTATTGACTAGAACCTGCCTTACCCTACAGAGTTCTTCGTCGACTTGCTTCCATTCTGAGCTGTGGCTGAGAGCACGGTCGACGTATGCGTTAACAACACTCCTCTTGTACCTGTCAGGGCAGTCGCTGTTGGCATTTAGGCACATTCCTATGTTTGTTTCCTTTGTGTAGACTGCAGTGTGGAAACCTCCGCCCTTTTCCATGACTGTTACATCTAGAAAAGGCAGCTTCCCATCCTTTTCCGTCTCGTAAGTGAAACGCAGCACGGAACTCTGCTCAAATGCCTCCTTCAGCTCCTGCAGATGTCTGACATCAGGTACCTGTGTAAAAATGTCGTCAACATACCTGCAGTATATGGCCGGTTTCAAGTTCATGTCGACTAAGACTTTTTGCTCGATGGTACCCATGTAGAAGTTTGCAAACAGGACACCTAGGGGAGAACCCATGGCGACCCCATCTACTTGCTTATACCTGTGCCCATCCGGGCTCAAGAAGGGTGCCTCTTTAGTACAAGCTTGGAGTAGTTTCCTCAGAATACTTTCTGGCATGTCAAGAGGAGTACAGGCTGGATCACGATACACTCTGTCGGCTATCATTCCGATTGTCTCGTCCACAGGTACGTTGGTAAACAGCGATTCTACGTCCAACGAGGCTCTTATCCCTGTGGCCCCTTATCCCTCTTATCCCTGTGTGTGTGGCGGAAAAGGATGGGAAGCTGCCTTTTCTAGATGTAACAGTCATGGAAAAGGGCGGAGGTTTCCACACTGCAGTCTACACAAAGGAAACAAACATAGGAATGTGCCTAAATGCCAACAGCGACTGCCCTGACAGGTACAAGAGGAGTGTTGTTAACGCATACGTCGACCGTGCTCTCAGCCACAGCTCAGAATGGAAGCAAGTCGACGAAGAACTCTGTAGGGTAAGGCAGGTTCTAGTCAATAACGGCTTCTCCAATGGTTTCATCGAAGACATCATAAGAAGGAAAGTGAAAAGCTATGCAACCTCCGAAGAGACAACTAACACAACACCTATACCCCCTATTAGACTATTTTACAGGAACTTCTTTTCCACAGCTCATAAAACAGAGGAAAGGGTCCTGAAAGATATTGTTAATAGAAACGTTATCCCTACAGACAAAAATCAGAGGATACAACTGACGATTTACTATAAAACCAGAAAAACGGCCAGCCTACTCATGAGAAACTCTCCAGACACGAAACAGAACGCTTTAAAAGAGACTAACGTCGTCTATGCCTTCAAATGCCCACTTGGGGACTGTAAGCTCCAAAAAACCCAGTATATAGGCAAGACAACAACATCTCTTTCTAGGCGTTTAACGATGCATAAACAACAGGGCTCCATTAAGGAACATATAATCTCTTCCCATAACCAAACCATCGCCAGAGAAATCCTAGTAAACAACACAGAAATCATCGATAGATACAGCGATAGCAGGCGGCTTGACGTTTGCGAGGCACTACACATCAAGAAGTCAACACCAGCAATCAACAGCCAATTATTGCACAACTATATTCTACCCACCTCAAGACTCCGCTCCAATATAGAAGCATCAAGAAATATGGACCAATAGGCTTTCTACAAACACTTCTATTCAATACCCATTGTTTCTGTTCTGTCTTGTGTTGATACTTTTAATACCCTATTAATATCCTCTAGTGTTCTGTCTTGTGTTAATGCCACATCATCCTTCCCACCTCACTCAAATGTAATGCCACATCACCCTTCCCACCTCACTCAAATGTAGATATAAAATCAGGGAAACGCAAGTTCTAATCAGTTGTGTATTTGTGAAGTCTTTGAAAATGTAATAAGTTTTACGAAACGCGCCCGTGTCGCGTCAGACTAGAAATAAAAATGAATTTTGGAGAAGTGATTTTTGATTTACCTCCAACAGTGAAGCATAATGTACGAAAGATTGAGAAAATTCGTGTTAGAATTATTAATCTTACTTTTTCGGTCATATTTAATAATATATGTCTACAGGAAAGACTGCTACCAAAATATACTAATGTTAAAGTGCACGACCCAGCAGCAAGGAATCAAGCCTTCACGATAAAATATCGCCAGGATCTGATTCGTGATCAGATATACAAGGCAGAGAATGAAATCAAAGACAACAAAACGCAACTACTTCATGCTACAAACGAGTGGAGAAATAGCAACATCGACCATAGTATCCGTACCCGCATTGAACAACACCTCGACATCCTCACAGACCAACATCACCTCAGCACTGAAACAAGGATTATCAAGAAACTAACAACATTATATGGAGGACCTATGGCAATTCCACGACCAAGAGATGGCTTCCTGAACCTTGCAGGAATTAACCTCACTGAGGACCAAGTCACTCTCCTAAATCTGGGCATAAACTGTCATGTTATGTCCAGACCGAGTGAAATGGCCCGGAAAGTGGAGTTGGAAATTCTGTTGGACGACATATTCGATCTCGAGACACAAAAGAAGGTCACTACCAAAGATACCTTACAAGCAGAACTTATTGCAGAAGGAGGAAAGAATCGAGGCAACTACAGAAGCACCATACTGTCCCCCGAGCTTAGAGCGGCAGCTAAAAGCCTTCGTGAGAACAAGGAGACAGTTGTCAGGAGAGGTGACAAGTCGCCAATATATGTCATTCTTAAAAAAGACGAATATCTGGCGAAAATGAACATCATACTCTCTGACCAAACTAAGTTCCAAAGGGTAACGAAGGACACTACAGCCGAATTAAAAGCAAAGGTCAACAAACTGATCGAAACTGTGAACGCCAAGAAATCCGGACTCCACCTGCCAAAGATCATTGGGGAATATAAACCTGGATATGCGTATGGAAATGTCAAGACGCACAAGCCTGGAAACCCACTTCGGCCAATCATTAGCCAGATACCCACACCCACGTACAGATTGGCGAAGCGACTCAACGGCCTGCTGACTCCTTATGTTCCTTGCGCCTTCAGCCTGAAGTCTCCAAAGGAATTTGTGGACTTACTGCGGGGCGCACGGGCCACAGGGATAAGAGCCTCGTTGGACGTAGAATCGCTGTTTACCATCGTACCTGTGGACGAGACAATCGGAATGATAGCCGACAGAGTGTATCGTGATCCAGCCTGTACTCCTCTTGACATGCCAGAAAGTATTCTGAGGAAACTACTCCAAGCTTGTACTAAAGAGGCACCCTTCTTGAGCCCGGATGGGCACATGTATAAGCAAGTAGATGGGGTCGCCATGGGTTCTCCCCTAGGTGTCCTGTTTGCAAACTTCTACATGGGTACCATCGAGCAAAAAGTCTTAGTCGACATGAACTTGAAACCGGCCATATACTGCAGGTATGTTGACGACATTTTTACACAGGTACCTGATGTCAGACATCTGCAGGAGCTGAAGGAGGCATTTGAGCAGAGTTCCGTGCTGCGTTTCACTTACGAGACGGAAAAGGATGGGAAGCTGCCTTTTCTAGATGTAACAGTCATGGAAAAGGGCGGAGGTTTCCACACTGCAGTCTACACAAAGGAAACAAACATAGGAATGTGCCTAAATGCCAACAGCGACTGCCCTGACAGGTACAAGAGGAGTGTTGTTAACGCATACGTCGACCGTGCTCTCAGCCACAGCTCAGAATGGAAGCAAGTCGACGAAGAACTCTGTAGGGTAAGGCAGGTTCTAGTCAATAACGGCTTCTCCAATGGTTTCATCGAAGACATCATAAGAAGGAAAGTGAAAAGCCATGCAACCTCCGAAGAGACAACTAACACAACACCTATACCCCCTATTAGACTATTTTACAGGAACTTCTTTTCCACAGCTCATAAAACAGAGGAAAGGGTCCTGAAAGATATTGTTAATAGAAACGTTATCCCTACAGACAAAAATCAGAGGATACAACTGACGATTTACTATAAAACCAGAAAAACGGCCAGCCTACTCATGAGAAACTCTCCAGACACGAAACAGAACGCTTTAAAAGAGACTAACGTCGTCTATGCCTTCAAATGCCCACTTGGGGACTGTAAGCTCCAAAAAACCCAGTATATAGGCAAGACAACAACATCTCTTTCTAGGCGTTTAACGATGCATAAACAACAGGGCTCCATTAAGGAACATATAATCTCTTCCCATAACCAAACCATCGCCAGAGAAATCCTAGTAAACAACACAGAAATCATCGATAGATACAGCGATAGCAGGCGGCTTGACGTTTGCGAGGCACTACACATCAAGAAGTCAACACCAGCAATCAACAGCCAATTATTGCACAACTATATTCTACCCACCTCAAGACTCCGCTCCAATATAGAAGCATCAAGAAATATGGACCAATAGGCTTTCTACAAACACTTCTATTCAATACCCATTGTTTCTGTTCTGTCTTGTGTTGACACTTTTAATACCCTATTAATATCCTCTAGTGTTCTGTCTTGTGTTAATGCCACATCATCCTTCCCACCTCACTCAAATGTAATGCCACATCACCCTTCCCACCTCACTCAAATGTAGATATAAAATCAGGGAAACGCAAGTTCTAATCAGTTGTGTATTTGTGAAGTCTTTGAAAATGTAATAAGTTTTACGAAACGCGCCCGTGTCGCGTCAGACTAGAAATAAAAATGAATTTTGGAGAAGTGATTTTTGATTTACCTCCAACAGTGAAGCATAATGTACGAAAGATTGAGAAAATTCGTGTTAGAATTATTAATCTTACTTTTTCGGTCATATTTAATAATATATGTCTACAGGAAAGACTGCTACCAAAATATACTAATGTTAAAGTGCACGACCCAGCAGCAAGGAATCAAGCCTTCACGATAAAATATCGCCAGGATCTGATTCGTGATCAGATATACAAGGCAGAGAATGAAATCAAAGACAACAAAACGCAACTACTTCATGCTACAAACGAGTGGAGAAATAGCAACATCGACCATAGTATCCGTACCCGCATTGAACAACACCTCGACATCCTCACAGACCAACATCACCTCAGCACTGAAACAAGGATTATCAAGAAACTAACAACATTATATGGAGGACCTATGGCAATTCCACGACCAAGAGATGGCTTCCTGAACCTTGCAGGAATTAACCTCACTGAGGACCAAGTCACTCTCCTAAATCTGGGCATAAACTGTCATGTTATGTCCAGACCGAGTGAAATGGCCCGGAAAGTGGAGTTGGAAATTCTGTTGGACGACATATTCGACCTCGAGACACAAAAGAAGGTCACTACCAAAGATACCTTACAAGCAGAACTTATTGCAGAAGGAGGAAAGAATCGAGGCAACTACAGAAGCACCATACTGTCCCCGAGCTTAGAGCGGCAGCTAAAAGCCTTCGTGAGAACAAGGAGATAGTTGTCAGGAGAGGTGACAAGTCGCCAATATATGTCATTCTTAAAAAAGACGAATATCTGGCGAAAATGAACATCATACTCTCTGACCAAACTAAGTTCCAAAGGGTAACGAAGGACACTACAGCCGAATTAAAAGCAAAGGTCAACAAACTGATCGAAACTGTGAACGCCAAGAAATCCGGACTCCACCTGCCAAAGATCATTGGGGAATATAAACCTGGATATGCGTATGGAAATGTCAAGACGCACAAGCCTGGAAACCCACTTCGGCCAATCATTAGCCAGATACCCACACCCACGTACAGATTGGCGAAGCGACTCAACGGCCTGCTGACTCCTTATGTTCCTTGCGCCTTCAGCCTGAAGTCTCCAAAGGAATTTGTGGACTTACTGCGGGGCGCACGGGCCACAGGGATAAGAGCCTCGTTGGACGTAGAATCGCTGTTTACCAACGTACCTGTGGACGAGACAATCGGAATGATAGCCGACAGAGTGTATCGTGATCCAGCCTGTACTCTCTTGACATGCCAGAAAGTATTCTGAGGAAACTACTCCAAGCTTGTACTAAAGAGGCACCCTTCTTGAGCCCGGATGGGCACATGTATAAGCAAGTAGATGGGGTCGCCATGGGTTCTCCCCTAGGTGTCCTGTTTGCAAACTTCTACATGGGTACCATCGAGCAAAAAGTCTTAGTCGACATGAACTTGAAACCGGCCATATACTGCAGGTATGTTGACGACATTTTTACACAGGTACCTGATGTCAGACATCTGCAGGAGCTGAAGGAGGCATTTGAGCAGAGTTCCGTGCTGCGTTTCACTTACGAGACGGAAAAGGATGGGAAGCTGCCTTTTCTAGATGTAACAGTCATGGAAAAGGGCGGAGGTTTCCACACTGCAGTCTACACAAAGGAAACAAACATAGGAATGTGCCTAAATGCCAACAGCGACTGCCCTGACAGGTACAAGAGGAGTGTTGTTAACGCATACGTCGACCGTGCTCTCAGCCACAGCTCAGAATGGAAGCAAGTCGACGAAGAACTCTGTAGGGTAAGGCAGGTTCTAGTCAATAACGGCTTCTCCAATGGTTTCATCGAAGACATCATAAGAAGGAAAGTGAAAAGCCATGCAACCTCCGAAGAGACAACTAACACAACACCTATACCCCCTATTAGACTATTTTACAGGAACTTCTTTTCCACAGCTCATAAAACAGAGGAAAGGGTCCTGAAAGATATTGTTAATAGAAACGTTATCCCTACAGACAAAATCAGAGGATACAACTGACGATTTACTATAAAACCAGAAAAACGGCCAGCCTACTCATGAGAAACTCTCCAGACACGAAACAGAACGCTTTAAAAGAGACTAACGTCGTCTATGCCTTCAAATGCCCACTTGGGGACTGTAAGCTCCAAAAAACCCAGTATATAGGCAAGACAACAACATCTCTTTCTAGGCGTTTAACGATGCATAAACAACAGGGCTCCATTAAGGAACATATAATCTCTTCCCATAACCAAACCATCGCCAGAGAAATCCTAGTAAACAACACAGAAATCATCGATAGATACAGCGATAGCAGGCGGCTTGACGTTTGCGAGGCACTACACATCAAGAAGTCAACACCAGCAATCAACAGCCAATTATTGCACAACTATATTCTACCCACCTCAAGACTCCGCTCCAATATAGAAGCATCAAGAAATATGGACCAATAGGCTTTCTACAAACACTTCTATTCAATACCCATTGTTTCTGTTCTGTCTTGTGTTGATACTTTTAATACCTATTAATATCCTCTAGTGTTCTGTCTTGTGTTAATGCCACATCATCCTTCCCACCTCACTCAAATGTAATGCCACATCACCCTTCCCACCTCACTCAAATGTAGATATAAAATCAGGGAAACGCAAGTTCTAATCAGTTGTGTATTTGTGAAGTCTTTGAAAATGTAATAAGTTTTACGAAACGCGCCCGTGTCGCGTCAGACTAGAAATAAAAATGAATTTTGGAGAAGTGATTTTTGATTTACCTCCAACAGTGAAGCATAATGTACGAAGATTGAGAAAATTCGTGTTAGAATTATTAATCTTACTTTTTCGGTCATATTTAATAATATATATATATATATATATGTCGTACCTAGTAGCCAGAACGCACTTCTCAGCCTACTATGCAAGGCCCGATTTGCCTAATAAGCAAAGTTTTCATGAATTAATTATTTTTCGACTTCCTAACCTACCTAACCTAACCTAACCTAACTTTTTCGGCTACCTAACCAAACCTAACCTATTAAGATAGGTTAGGTTAGGGTTGGTCAGGTGAGGTCATATATCTACGTTAATTTTAACTCCATAAATAAAAATTGACCTCATGCATAATGAAATGGGTAGCTTTATCATTTCATAAGAAAAAAATTAGAGAAAATATATTAATTCAGGAAAACTTGGCTTATTAGGCAAATCGGGCCTTGAATAGTAGGCCAAAAAGTGAGTTTTGGCTACTAGGTACGATATATATATATATATATGTCGTACCTAGTAGCCAGAACTCACTTCTCAGCCTACTATGCAAGGCCAAATTTGCCTAGTAAGCTAAGTTTTCATGAATTAATTGTCTTTTGACTACCAAACCTACCTAACCTAACCAAACCTAACTTTTT
>NC_091185.1:42974615-43074615 GCF_040958095.1 Procambarus clarkii | reverse complement strand
AACGTAGATATATGACCGAACCTAACCAACCCTACCTAACCTAACCTAACCTATCTTTATAGGTTAGGTTAGGTTAGGTAGCCGAAAAAGTTAGGTTTGGTTAGGTTAGGTAGGTTTGGTAGTCAAAAGACAATTAATTCATGAAAACTTAGCTTACTAGGCAAATTTGGCCTTGCATAGTAGGCTGAGAAGTGAGTTCTGGCTACTAGGTACGACATATATATATATATATGTCGTACCTAGTAGCCAAAACTCACTTTTTGGCCTACTATTCAAGGCCCGATTTGCCTAATAAGCCAAGTTTTCCTGAATTAATATATTTTCTCTAATTTTTTTCTTATGAAATGATAAAGCTACCCATTTCATTATGCATGAGGTCAATTTTTATTTATTGGAGTTAAAATTAACGTAGATATATGACCTCACCTGACCAACCCTAACCTAACCTATCTTAATAGGTTAGGTTTGGTTAGGTAGCCGAAAAAGTTAGGTTAGGTTAGGTTAGGTAGGTTAGGAAGTCGAAAAATAATTAATTCATGAAAACTTTGCTTATTAGGCAAATCGGGCCTTGCATAGTAGGCTGAGAAGTGCGTTCTGGCTACTAGGTACGACATTATATATATATATATTATTAAATATGACCGAAAAAGTAAGATTAATAATTCTAACACGAATTTTCTCAATCTTTCGTACATTATGCTTCACTGTTGGAGGTAAATCAAAAATCACTTCTCCAAAATTCATTTTTATTTCTAGTCTGACGCGACACGGGCGCGTTTCGTAAAACTTATTACATTTTCAAAGACTTCACAAATACACAACTGATTAGAACTTGCGTTTCCCTGATTTTATATCTACATTTGAGTGAGGTGGGAAGGGTGATGTGGCATTACATTTGAGTGAGGTGGGAAGGATGATGTGGCATTAACACAAGACAGAACACTAGAGGATATTAATAGGGTATTAAAAGTATCAACACAAGACAGAACAGAAACAATGGGTATTGAATAGAAGTGTTTGTAGAAAGCCTATTGGTCCATATTTCTTGATGCTTCTATATTGGAGCGGAGTCTTGAGGTGGGTAGAATATAGTTGTGCAATAATTGGCTGTTGATTGCTGGTGTTGACTTCTTGATGTGTAGTGCCTCGCAAACGTCAAGCCGCCTGCTATCGCTGTATCTATCGATGATTTCTGTGTTGTTTACTAGGATTTCTCTGGCGATGGTTTGGTTATGGGAAGAGATTATATGTTCCTTAATGGAGCCCTGTTGTTTATGCATCGTTAAACGCCTAGAAAGAGATGTTGTTGTCTTGCCTATATACTGGGTTTTTTGGAGCTTACAGTCCCCAAGTGGGCATTTGAAGGCATAGACGACGTTAGTCTCTTTTAAAGCGTTCTGTTTCGTGTCTGGAGAGTTTCTCATGAGTAGGCTGGCCGTTTTTCTGGTTTTATAGTAAATCGTCAGTTGTATCCTCTGATTTTTGTCTGTAGGGATAACGTTTCTATTAACAATATCTTTCAGGACCCTTTCCTCTGTTTTATGAGCTGTGGAAAAGAAGTTCCTGTAAAATAGTCTAATAGGGGGTATAGGTGTTGTGTTAGTTGTCTCTTCGGAGGTTGCATGGCTTTTCACTTTCCTTCTTATGATGTCTTCGATGAAACCATTGGAGAAGCCGTTATTGACTAGAACCTGCCTTACCCTACAGAGTTCTTCGTCGACTTGCTTCCATTCTGAGCTGTGGCTGAGAGCACGGTCGACGTATGCGTTAACAACACTCCTCTTGTACCTGTCAGGGCAGTCGCTGTTGGCATTTAGGCACATTCCTATGTTTGTTTCCTTTGTGTAGACTGCAGTGTGGAAACCTCCGCCCTTTTCCATGACTGTTACATCTAGAAAAGGCAGCTTCCCATCCTTTTCCGTCTCGTAAGTGAAACGCAGCACGGAACTCTGCTCAAATGCCTCTTCAGCTCCTGCAGATGTCTGACATCAGGTACCTGTGTAAAAATGTCGTCAACATACCTGCAGTATATGGCCGGTTTCAAGTTCATGTCGACTAAGACTTTTTGCTCGATGGTACCCATGTAGAAGTTTGCAAACAGGACACCTAGGGGAGTAACCCATGGCGACCCCATCTACTTGCTTATACATGTGCCATCCGGGCTCAAGAAGGGTGCCTCTTTAGTACAAGCTTGGAGTAGTTTCCTCAGAATACTTTCTGGCATGTCAAGAGGAGTACAGGCTGGATCACGATACACTCTGTCGGCTATCATTCCGATTGTCTCGTCCACAGGTACGTTGGTAAACAGCGATTCTACGTCCAACGAGGCTCTTATCCCTGTGGCCCGTGCGCCCCGCAGTAAGTCCACAAATTCCTTTGGAGACTTCAGGCTGAAGGCGCAAGGAACATAAGGAGTCAGCAGGCCGTTGAGTCGCTTCGCCAATCTGTACGTGGGTGTGGGTATCTGGCTAATGATTGGCCGAAGTGGTTTCCAGGCTTGTGCGTCTTGACATTTCCATACGCATATCCAGGTTTATATTCCCCAATGATCTTTGGCAGGTGGAGTCCGGATTTCTTGGCGTTCACAGTTTCGATCAGTTTGTTGACCTTTGCTTTTAATTCGGCTGTAGTGTCCTTCGTTACCCTTTGGAACTTAGTTTGGTCAGAGAGTATGATGTTCATTTTCGCCAGATATTCGTCTTTTTAAGAATGACATATATTGGCGACTTGTCACCTCTCCTGACAACTATCTCCTTGTTCTCACGAAGGCTTTTAGCTGCCGCTCTAAGCTCGGGGGACAGTATGGTGCTTCTGTAGTTGCCTCGATTCTTTCCTCCTTCTGCAATAAGTTCTGCTTGTAAGGTATCTTTGGTAGTGACCTTCTTTTGTGTCTCGAGGTCGAATATGTCGTCCAACAGAATTTCCAACTCCACTTTCCGGGCCATTTCACTCGGTCTGGACATAACATGACAGTTTATGCCCAGATTTAGGAGAGTGACTTGGTCCTCAGTGAGGTTAATTCCTGCAAGGTTCAGGAAGCCATCTCTTGGTCGTGGAATTGCCATAGGTCCTCCATATAATGTTGTTAGTTTCTTGATAATCCTTGTTTCAGTGCTGAGGTGATGTTGGTCTGTGAGGATGTCGAGGTGTTGTTCAATGCGGGTACGGATACTATGGTCGATGTTGCTATTTCTCCACTCGTTTGTAGCATGAAGTAGTTGCGTTTTGTTGTCTTTGATTTCATTCTCTGCCTTGTATATCTGATCACGAATCAGATCCTGGCGATATTTTATCGTGAAGGCTTGATTCCTTGCTGCTGGGTCGTGCACTTTAACATTAGTATATTTTGGTAGCAGTCTTTCCTGTAGACATATATTATTAAATATGACCGAAAAAGTAAGATTAATAATTCTAACACGAATTTTCTCAATCTTTCGTACATTATGCTTCACTGTTGGAGGTAAATCAAAAATCACTTCTCCAAAATTCATTTTTATTTCTAGTCTGACGCGACACGGGCGCGTTTCGTAAAACTTATTACATTTTCAAAGACTTCACAAATACACAACTGATTAGAACTTGCGTTTCCCTGATTTTATATCTACATTTGAGTGAGGTGGGAAGGGTGATGTGGCATTACATTTGAGTGAGGTGGGAAGGATGATGTGGCATTAACACAAGACAGAACACTAGAGGATATTAATAGGGTATTAAAAGTGTCAACACAAGACAGAACAGAAACAATGGGTATTGAATAGAAGTGTTTGTAGAAAGCCTATTGGTCCATATTTCTTGATGCTTCTATATTGGAGCGGAGTCTTGAGGTGGGTAGAATATAGTTGTGCAATAATTGGCTGTTGATTGCTGGTGTTGACTTCTTGATGTGTAGTGCCTCGCAAACGTCAAGCCGCCTGCTATCGCTGTATCTATCGATGATTTCTGTGTTGTTTACTAGGATTTCTCTGGCGATGGTTTGGTTATGGGAAGAGATTATATGTTCCTTAATGGAGCCCTGTTGTTTATGCATCGTTAAACGCCTAGAAAGAGATGTTGTTGTCTTGCCTATATACTGGGTTTTTTGGAGCTTACAGTCCCCAAGTGGGCATTTGAAGGCATAGACGACGTTAGTCTCTTTTAAAGCGTTCTGTTTCGTGTCTGGAGAGTTTCTCATGAGTAGGCTGGCCGTTTTTCTGGTTTTATAGTAAATCGTCAGTTGTATCCTCTGATTTTTGTCTGTAGGGATAACGTTTCTATTAACAATATCTTTCAGGACCCTTTCCTCTGTTTTATGAGCTGTGGAAAAGAAGTTCCTGTAAAATAGTCTAATAGGGGGTATAGGTGTTGTGTTAGTTGTCTCTTCGGAGGTTGCATGGCTTTTCACTTTCCTTCTTATGATGTCTTCGATGAAACCATTGGAGAAGCCGTTATTGACTAGAACCTGCCTTACCCTACAGAGTTCTTCGTCGACTTGCTTCCATTCTGAGCTGTGGCTGAGAGCACGGTCGACGTATGCGTTAACAACACTCCTCTTGTACCTGTCAGGGCAGTCGCTGTTGGCATTTAGGCACATTCCTATGTTTGTTTCCTTTGTGTAGACTGCAGTGTGGAAACCTCCGCCCTTTTCCATGACTGTTACATCTAGAAAAGGCAGCTTCCCATCCTTTTCCGTCTCGTAAGTGAAACGCAGCACGGAACTCTGCTCAAATGCCTCCTTCAGCTCCTGCAGATGTCTGACATCAGGTACCTGTGTAAAAATGTCGTCAACATACCTGCAGTATATGGCCGGTTTCAAGTTCATGTCGACTAAGACTTTTTGCTCGATGGTACCCATGTAGAAGTTTGCAAACAGGACACCTAGGGGAGAACCCATGGCGACCCCATCTACTTGCTTATACATGTGCCCATCCGGGCTCAAGAAGGGTGCCTCTTTAGTACAAGCTTGGAGTAGTTTCCTCAGAATACTTTCTGGCATGTCAAGAGGAGTACAGGCTGGATCACGATACACTCTGTCGGCTATCATTCCGATTGTCTCGTCCACAGGTACGATGGTAAACAGCGATTCTACGTCCAACGAGGCTCTTATCCCTGTGGCCCGTGCGCCCCGCAGTAAGTCCACAAATTCCTTTGGAGACTTCAGGCTGAAGGCGCAAGGAACATAAGGAGTCAGCAGGCCGTTGAGTCGCTTCGCCAATCTGTACGTGGGTGTGGGTATCTGGCTAATGATTGGCCGAAGTGGGTTTCCAGGCTTGTGCGTCTTGACATTTCCATACGCATATCCAGGTTTATATTCCCCAATGATCTTTGGCAGGTGGAGTCCGGATTTCTTGGCGTTCACAGTTTCGATCAGTTTGTTGACCTTTGCTTTTAATTCGGCTGTAGTGTCCTTCGTTACCCTTTGGAACTTAGTTTGGTCAGAGAGTATGATGTTCATTTTCGCCAGATATTCGTCTTTTTTAAGAATGACATATATTGGCGACTTGTCACCTCTCCTGACAACTGTCTCCTTGTTCTCACGAAGGCTTTTAGCTGCCGCTCTAAGCTCGGGGGACAGTATGGTGCTTCTGTAGTTGCCTCGATTCTTTCCTCCTTCTGCAATAAGTTCTGCTTGTAAGGTATCTTTGGTAGTGACCTTCTTTTGTGTCTCGAGATCGAATATGTCGTCCAACAGAATTTCCAACTCCACTTTCCGGGCCATTTCACTCGGTCTGGACATAACATGACAGTTTATGCCCAGATTTAGGAGAGTGACTTGGTCCTCAGTGAGGTTAATTCCTGCAAGGTTCAGGAAGCCATCTCTTGGTCGTGGAATTGCCATAGGTCCTCCATATAATGTTGTTAGTTTCTTGATAATCCTTGTTTCAGTGCTGAGGTGATGTTGGTCTGTGAGGATGTCGAGGTGTTGTTCAATGCGGGTACGGATACTATGGTCGATGTTGCTATTTCTCCACTCGTTTGTAGCATGAAGTAGTTGCGTTTTGTTGTCTTTGATTTCATTCTCTGCCTTGTATATCTGATCACGAATCAGATCCTGGCGATATTTTATCGTGAAGGCTTGATTCCTTGCTGCTGGGTCGTGCACTTTAACATTAGTATATTTTGGTAGCAGTCTTTCCTGTAGACATATATTATTAAATATGACCGAAAAAGTAAGATTAATAATTCTAACACGAATTTTCTCAATCTTTCGTACATTATGCTTCACTGTTGGAGGTAAATCAAAATCACTTCTCCAAAATTCATTTTTATTTCTAGTCTGACGCGACACGGGCGCGTTTCGTAAAACTTATTACATTTTCAAAGACTTCACAAATACACAACTGATTAGAACTTGCGTTTCCCTGATTTTATATCTACATTTGAGTGAGGTGGGAAGGGTGATGTGGCATTACATTTGAGTGAGGTGGGAAGGATGATGTGGCATTAACACAAGACAGAACACTAGAGGATATTAATAGGGTATTAAAAGTATCAACACAAGACAGAACAGAAACAATGGGTATTGAATAGAAGTGTTTGTAGAAAGCCTATTGGTCCATATTTCTTGATGCTTCTATATTGGAGCGGAGTCTTGAGGTGGGTAGAATATAGTTGTGCAATAATTGGCTGTTGATTGCTGGTGTTGACTTCTTGATGTGTAGTGCCTCGCAAACGTCAAGCCGCCTGCTATCGCTGTATCTATCGATGATTTCTGTGTTGTTTACTAGGATTTCTCTGGCGATGGTTTGGTTATGGGAAGAGATTATATGTTCCTTAATGGAGCCCTGTTGTTTATGCATCGTTAAACGCCTAGAAAGAGATGTTGTTGTCTTGCCTATATACTGGGTTTTTTGGAGCTTACAGTCCCCAAGTGGGCATTTGAAGGCATAGACGACGTTAGTCTCTTTTAAAGCGTTCTGTTTCGTGTCTGGAGAGTTTCTCATGAGTAGGCTGGCCGTTTTTCTGGTTTTATAGTAAATCGTCAGTTGTATCCTCTGATTTTTGTCTGTAGGGATAACGTTTCTATTAACAATATCTTTCAGGACCCTTTCCTCTGTTTTATGAGCTGTGGAAAAGAAGTTCCTGTAAAATAGTCTAATAGGGGGTATAGGTGTTGTGTTAGTTGTCTCTTCGGAGGTTGCATAGCTTTTCACTTTCCTTCTTATGATGTCTTCGATGAAACCATTGGAGAAGCCGTTATTGACTAGAACCTGCCTTACCCTACAGAGTTCTTCGTCGACTTGCTTCCATTCTGAGCTGTGGCTGAGAGCACGGTCGACGTATGCGTTAACAACACTCCTCTTGTACCTGTCAGGGCAGTCGCTGTTGGCATTTAGGCACATTCCTATGTTTGTTTCCTTTGTGTAGACTGCAGTGTGGAAACCTCCGCCCTTTTCCATGACTGTTACATCTAGAAAAGGCAGCTTCCCATCCTTTTCCGCCACACACACAGGGATAAGAGGGATAAGGGGCCACAGGGATAAGAGCCTCGTTGGACGTAGAATCGCTGTTTACCAACGTACCTGTGGACGAGACAATCGGAATGATAGCCGACAGAGTGTATCGTGATCCAGCCTGTACTCCTCTTGACATGCCAGAAAGTATTCTGAGGAAACTACTCCAAGCTTGTACTAAAGAGGCACCCTTCTTGAGCCCGGATGGGCACAGGTATAAGCAAGTAGATGGGGTCGCCATGGGTTCTCCCCTAGGTGTCCTGTTTGCAAACTTCTACATGGGTACCATCGAGCAAAAAGTCTTAGTCGACATGAACTTGAAACCGGCCATATACTGCAGGTATGTTGACGACATTTTTACACAGGTACCTGATGTCAGACATCTGCAGGAGCTGAAGGAGGCATTTGAGCAGAGTTCCGTGCTGCGTTTCACTTACGAGACGGAAAAGGATGGGAAGCTGCCTTTTCTAGATGTAACAGTCATGGAAAAGGGCGGAGGTTTCCACACTGCAGTCTACACAAAGGAAACAAACATAGGAATGTGCCTAAATGCCAACAGCGACTGCCCTGACAGGTACAAGAGGAGTGTTGTTAACGCATACGTCGACCGTGCTCTCAGCCACAGCTCAGAATGGAAGCAAGTCGACGAAGAACTCTGTAGGGTAAGGCAGGTTCTAGTCAATAACGGCTTCTCCAATGGTTTCATCGAAGACATCATAAGAAGGAAAGTGAAAAGCCATGCAACCTCCGAAGAGACAACTAACACAACACCTATACCCCCTATTAGACTATTTTACAGGAACTTCTTTTCCACAGCTCATAAAACAGAGGAAAGGGTCCTGAAAGATATTGTTAATAGAAACGTTATCCCTACAGACAAAAATCAGAGGATACAACTGACGATTTACTATAAAACCAGAAAAACGGCCAGCCTACTCATGAGAAACTCTCCAGACACGAAACAGAACGCTTTAAAAGAGACTAACGTCGTCTATGCCTTCAAATGCCCACTTGGGGACTGTAAGCTCCAAAAAACCCAGTATATAGGCAAGACAACAACATCTCTTTCTAGGCGTTTAACGATGCATAAACAACAGGGCTCCATTAAGGAACATATAATCTCTTCCCATAACCAAACCATCGCCAGAGAAATCCTAGTAAACAACACAGAAATCATCGATAGATACAGCGATAGCAGGCGGCTTGACGTTTGCGAGGCACTACACATCAAGAAGTCAACACCAGCAATCAACAGCCAATTATTGCACAACTATATTCTACCCACCTCAAGACTCCGCTCCAATATAGAAGCATCAAGAAATATGGACCAATAGGCTTTCTACAAACATTTCTATTCAATACCCATTGTTTCTGTTCTGTCTTGTGTTGATACTTTTAATACCCTATTAATATCCTCTAGTGTTCTGTCTTGTGTTAATGCCACATCATCCTTCCCACCTCACTCAAATGTAATGCCACATCACCCTTCCCACCTCACTCAAATGTAGATATAAAATCAGGGAAACGCAAGTTCTAATCAGTTGTGTATTTGTGAAGTCTTTGAAAATGTAATAAGTTTTACGAAACGCGCCCGTGTCGCGTCAGACTAGAAATAAAAATGAATTTTGGAGAAGTGATTTTTGATTTACCTCCAACAGTGAAGCATAATGTACGAAAGATTGAGAAAATTCGTGTTAGAATTATTAATCTTACTTTTTCGGTCATATTTAATAATATATGTCTACAGGAAAGACTGCTACCAAAATATACTAATATATATATATATATATATATATATATATATATATATATATATATATATATATGTCGTACCTAGTAGCCAGAACGCACTTCTTAGCCTACTATGCAAGGCCCGATTTGCCTAATTGGCCAAGTTTTCCTGAATTAATATATTTTTTCTAATTTTTTTCTTATGAAATGATAAAGCTACCCATTTCATTATGCATGAGGTCAATTTTTATTTATTGGAGTTAAAATTAACGTAGATATATGACCTCACCTGACCAACCCTAACCTAACCTATCTTAATACGTTAGGTTTGGTTAGGTAGCCGAAAAAGTTAGGTTAGGTTAGGTTAGGTAGGTTAGGAAGTCGAAAAATAATTAATTCATGAAAACTTTGCTTATTAGGCAAATCGGGCCTTGCATAGTAGGCTGAGAAGTGCGTTCTGGCTACTAGGTACGACATATATATATATATATATATATATATATATATATATATATATATATATATATATATATATATATATATATATGTCGTACCTAGTAGCCAGAACGCACTTCTTAGCCTACTATGCAAGGCCCGATTTGCGTAATAAGCCAAATTTTCCTGAATTAATATATTTTCTCTAATTTTTTTCTTATGAAATGATAAAGCTACCTATTTCATTATGTATGAGGTCAATTTTTTTATTTTAGTTAAAATTATCGTAGATATATGACCGAACCTAACCAACCCTACCTAACCTAGCTAACCTATCTTTATAGGTTAGGTTAGGTTAGGTAACAGAAAAAGTTAGGTTAGGTTAGGTTAGGTAGGTTAGGTAGTCGAAAAACAATTAATTCATGAAAACTTGGCTTATTAGGCAAATCGGGCCTTGCATAGTATGCTGAGAAGTGCGTTCTGGCTACTAGGTATGACATATATATATATATATATATATATATATATATATATATATATATATATATATATATATATATATATATATATATATATATGTCGTACCTAGTAGCCAGAACTCACTTCTCAGCCTACTATTCAAGGCCCGATTTGCCTAATAAGCCAAGTTTTCCTGAATTAATATATTTACTATAATTTTTTTCTTATGAAATGATAAAGCAACCCTTTTCTCTATGTATGAGGTCAATTTTTTTTTACTGGAGTTAAAATTAACGTAGATATATGACCGAACCTAACCAACCCTACCTAACCTAACCTAACCTATCTTTATAGGTTAGGTTAGGTTAGGTAGCCGAAAAAGTTAGGTTTGGTTAGGTTAGGTAGGTTAGGTAGTCAAAAGACAATTAATTCATGAAAACTTAGCTTACTAGGCAAATTTGGCCTTGCATAGTAGGCTGAGAAGTGAGTTCTGGCTACTAGGTACGACATATATATATATATATATGTCGTACCTAGTAGCCAAAACTCACTTTTTGGCCTACTATTCAAGGCCCGATTTGCCTAATAAGCCAAGTTTTCCTGAATTAATATATTTTCTCTAATTTTTTCTTATGAAATGATAAAGCTACCCATTTCATTATGCATGAGGTCAATTTTTATTTATTGGAGTTAAAATTAACGTAGATATATGACCTCACCTGACCAACCCTAACCTAACCTATCTTAATAGGTTAGGTTTGGTTAGGTAGCCGAAAAAGTTAGGTTAGGTTAGGTTAGGTAGGTTAGGAAGTCGAAAAATAATTAATTCATGAAAACTTTGCTTATTAGGCAAATCGGGCCTTGCATAGTAGGCTGAGAAGTGCGTTCTGGCTACTAGGTACGACATATATATATATATATATATATATATATATATATATATATATATATATATATATATATATATATATATATATATATATATATGTCGTACCTAGTAGCCAGAACGCACTTCTTAGCCTACTATGCAAGGCCCGATTTGCGTAATAAGCCAAATTTTCCTGAATTAATATATTTTCTCTAATTTTTTTCTTATGAAATGATAAAGCTACCTATTTCATTATGTATGAGGTCAATTTTTTTATTTTAGTTAAAATTATCGTAGATATATGACCGAACCTAACCAACCCTACCTAACCTAGCTAACCTATCTTTATAGGTTAGGTTAGGTTAGGTAACAGAAAAAGTTAGGTTAGGTTAGGTTAGGTAGGTTAGGTAGTCGAAAAACAATTAATTCATGAAAACTTGGCTTATTAGGCAAATCGGGCCTTGCATAGTATGCTGAGAAGTGCGTTCTGGCTACTAGGTATGACATATATATATATATATATATATATATATATATATATATATATATATATATATATATATATATATATATATATATATATATATATATATATATATATATATATATATATATATATGTCGTACCTAGTAGCCAGAACTCACTTCTATTCAAGGCCCGATTTGCCTAATAAGCCAAGTTTTCCTGAATTAATATATTTACTATAATTTTTTTCTTATGAAATGATAAAGCAACCCTTTTCTCTATGTATGAGGTCAATTTTTTTTTACTGGAGTTAAAATTAACGTAGATATATGACCGAACCTAACCAACCCTACCGAACCTAACCTAACCTATATTTATAGGTAAGGTTAGCTTAGGTAGCCAAAAAAAGCTAGGTTAGGTTAGGTTAGGTAGGTTAGGTAGACGAAAAAACATTATTTCATGAAAACTTGGCTTATTAGGCAAATCGGGCCTTGAATAGTAGGCTGAGAAGTGCGTTCTGGCTATTAGGTACGACATATATATATATATATATATATATATATATATATATATATATATATATATATATATGTATATGTCGTACCTAATAGCCAGAACGCACTTCTCAGCCTACTATTCAGGGCCCGATTTGCCTAATAAGCCAAGTTTTCATGAATTAATGTTTTTTCGTCTACCTAACCTACCTAACCTAACCTAACCTAGCTTTTTTTGGCTACCTAACCTAACCTTACCTATAAATATAGGTTAGGTTAGGTTAGGTAGGGTTGGTTAGGTTCGGTCATATATCTACATTAATTTTAACTCTAATAAAAAAAAATTGACCTCATACATAGAGAAAAGGGTTGCTTTATCATTTCATAAGAAAAAAATTATAGTAAATATATTAATTCAGGAAAACTTGGCTTATTAGGCAAATCGGGCCTTGAATAGTAGGCTGAGAAGTGAGTTCTGGCTACTAGGTACGACATATATATATATATATATATATATATATATATATATATATATATATATATATATATATGGCGTACCTAGAAGACAGAACGCGCTTCTAGGCCTAATATGCAAGGCCCGATTTGCCTAATAAGCCAAGTTTTCATGAATTAATTGTTTTTCGACTACCTAACCTACCTAACCAAACCTAACCTAACTTGTTATGCTACCTAACCTAACCTAACCTACAAAGATAGGTTAGGTTAGGTTATGGAGGGTTGGTTACGTTGGGTCATATATCTACGTTAATTTTAACTCCAATAAAAAAAATTGATCTCATATATAATGAAATGGGTAGCTTTATCATTTCATAAGAAAAAAATTAGATAAAATATATTAATTCAGGAAAACTTGGCATATTAGGCAAATCGGGCCTTGCATAGTAGGCTGAGAAGTGCGTTCTGGCTACTAGGTACGACATATATATATATATATTATATATATATATATATATATATATATATATATATATATATATATATATATATATATATATATATATTTATATATATTAAATATAAATATATATATATTTAATATATATATATATATATATATATATATATATATATATATATATATATATATATATATATATATATATATATATATATATATATATATATATGTCGTACCTAGTAGCCAGAACGCACTTCTCAGCCTACTATGCAAGGCCAAATTTGCCTAATAAGCCAAGTTTTCATGAATTAATTGTTTTTCGACTACCTAACCTACCTAACCTAACCTAACCTAACTTTTTCGGCTACCTAACCTAACCTAACCTATAAAGATAGGTTAGGTTAGGTTAGGTAGGGTTGGTTAGGTTCGGTCATATATCTATGTTAATTTTAACTCCAATAAAAAAGAATTGACCTCATACATAATGAAATGGGAAGCTTTATCATTTCATAAGAAAAAAATTAGAGAAAATATATTAATTCAGGAAAACTTGGCTTATTAGGCAAATTTGGTCTTGCATAGTAGGCTGAGAAGTGCGTTCTGGCTACTAGGTACGACATATATATATATATATATATATATATATATATATATATATATATATATATATATATATATATATATATATATATATATATATATATATATATATATACATATATATATATATATATATATATATATATATATATATATATATATATATATAACTGTAGAACACTTTCCCACCAGGAGACTCGAACCCTAGCCAGCACAAAAGCCTTCCAGCAACTGGCATAACAGGTACGCCTTAACCCTCTCCACCACCTGCTCAGACCCTTAAAAGAGATGGTAATTTCGGAGTATTTAAATACACCAAAGATCACCACCTACCATGAGCACTAGAGCAAGTGAGGGGTCATTTAGACGTTAATTTCATCAAGTCCCTGTTAATATGGGAAGACACAGTGTCTATGCTTAAGGCACAACTCTCCTAAACACGAGAGTGAAGTATACAACTTTAGAACACTTTCCCACCAGGAGACTCGAACCCTAGCCAGCACAGAAGCCTTCCAGCAACTGGCATAACAGGTACGCCTTAACCCTCTCCACCACCTGCTCAGACCCTTAAAAGAGATGGTAATTTCGGAGTATTTAAATACACCAAAGATCACCACCTCCCAAGAGCACTAGAGCAAGTGAGGGGTCATTTAGACGTTAATTTCATCAAGTCCCTGTTAATATGGGAAGACACAGTGTCTATGCTTAAGGCACAACTCTCCTAAACACGAGAGTGAAGTATACAACTTTAGAACACTTTCCCACCAGGAGACTCGAACCCTAGCCAGCACAGAAGCCTTCCAGCAACTGGCATAACAGGTACGCCTTAACCCTCTCCACCACCTGCTCAGACCCTTAAAAGAGATGGTAATTTCGGAGTATTTAAATACACCAAAGATCACCACCTCCCAAGAGCACTAGAGCAAGTGAGGGGTCATTTAGACGTTAATTTCATCAAGTCCCTGTTAATATGGGAAGACACAGTGTCTATGCTTAAGGCACAACTCTCCTAAACACGAGAGTGAAGTATACAACTTTAGAACACTTTCCCACCAGGAGACTCGAACCCTAGCCAGCACAGAAGCCTTCCAGCAACTGGCATAACAGGTACGCCTTAACCCTCTCCACCACCTGCTCAGACCCTTAAAAGAGATGGTAATTTCGGAGTATTTAAATACACCAAAGATCACCACCTCCCAAGAGCACTAAAGCAAGTGAGGGGTCATTTAGACGTTAATTTCATCAAGTCCCTGTTAATATGGGAAGACACAGTGTCTATGCTTAAGGCAGAACTCTCCTAAACACGAGAGTGAAGTATACAACTTTAGAACACTTTCCCACCAGGAGACTCGAACCCTAGCCAGCACAGAAGCCTTCCAGCAACTGGCATAACAGGTACGCCTTAACCCTCTCCACCACCTGCTCAGACCCTTAAAAGAGATGGCAATTTCGGAGTATTTAAATACACCAAAGATCACCACCTCCCAAGAGCACTAGAGCAAGTGAGGGGTCATTTAGACGTTAATTTCATCAAGTCCCTGTTAATATGGGAAGACACAGTGTCAATGCTTAAGGCACAACTCTCCTAAACACGAGAGTGAAGTATACAACTTTAGAACACTTTCCCACCAGGAGACTCGAACCCTAGCCAGCACAGAAGCCTTCCAGCAACTTGCATAACAGGTACACCTTAACCCTCTCCACCACCTGCTCAGACCCTTAAAAGAGATGGTAATTTCGGAGTATTTAAATACACCAAAGATCACCACCTCCCAAGAGCACTAGAGCAAGTGAGGGGTCATTTAGACATTAATTTCATCAAGTCCCTGTTAATATGGGAAGACACAGTGTCTATGCTTAAGGCACAACTCTCCTCAACACGAGAGTGAAGTATACAACTTTAGAACACTTTCCCACCAGGAGACTCGAACCCTAGCCAGCACAGAAGCCTTCCAGCAACTGGCATAACAGGTACGCCTTAACCCTCTCCACCACCTGCTCAGACCCTTAAAAAAGATGGTAATTTCGGAGTATTTAAATACACCAAAGATCACCACCTCCCAAGAGCACTAGAGCAAGTGAGGGGTCATTTAGACGTTAATTTCATCAAGTCCCTGTTAATATGGGAAGACACAGTGTCTATGCTTAAGGCACAACTCTCCTAAACACGAGAGTGAAGTATACAACTTTAGAACACTTTCCCACCAGGAGACTCGAACCCTAGCCAGCACAGAAGCCTTCCAGCAACTGGCATAACAGGTACGCCTTAACCCTCTCCACCATCTGCTCAGACCCTTAAAAGAGATGGTAATTTCGGAGTATTTAAATACACCAAAGATCACCACCTCCCAAGAGCACTAGAGCAAGTGAGGGGTCATTTAGACGTTAATTTCATCAAGTCCCTGTTAATATGGGAAGACACAGTGTCTATGCTTAAGGCACAACTCTCCTAAACACGAGAGTGAAGTATACAACTTTAGAACACTTTCCCACCAGGAGACTCGAACCCAAAAAAAATTGACCTCAAACATAACGAAATGGGAAGCTTTATTATTTCATAAGAAAAAAATTAGAGAAAATATATTAATTCAGTAAAACTTGGCTTATTAGGCAAAATGGGCCTTGCATAGTAGGCTGAGAAGTGAGTTCTGGCTACTAGGTACGACATATATATATATATATATATATATATATATATATATATATATATATATATATATATATATATATATATATATATATATATATATATATATATATATATATATATATATATGTGTGTGTGTGTATATCACGAAAATAAACACGTGATTAAAAATGTGACAATGTCAGACCACGGAGGAAAAATTAAACAGGAATTTCCTTAAGTACTTTCGTATATTAATACATCTTCAGAAGGACTCCTTCTGAAGATGTATTAATATACGAAAGTACTTAAGGAAATTCCTGTTTCATTTTTCCTCCGTGGTCTGACATTGTCATATATATATATATATATATATATATATATATATATATATATATATGTCGTACCTAGTAGCCAGAACTCACTTCTCAGTCTACTATGCATGGCCCGATTTGCCTAATAAGCCAAGTTTTCCTGAATTAATTGTTTTTCGACTACCTAACCTACCTAACCTAACCTAACCTAACTTTTTCGGCTACCTAGCCTAACCTAACCTATAAAGATCGGTTAGGTTAGGTTAGGTAGGGTTGGTTAGGTTCGGTCATATATCTACGTTAATTTTAACTCCAATAAAAAAAAATTGACCTCATACATAATGAAATGGGTAGCTTTATCATTTCATAAGAAAAAAAATAGAGAAAATATATTAATTCATGAAAACTTGGCTTATTATGAAAATCGGGCCTTGCATAGTTGGCAGAGAAGTGCATTCTGGCTACTAGGTACGACATATATATATATATATATATATATATATATATATATATATATATATGTCGTACCTAGTAGCCAGAACGCACTTTTCAGCCTACTATGCAAAGCCCAATTTGCCTAATAAGCCAAGTTTTCCTGAAATAATATATTTTCTCTAATTTTTTCTCATGAAATGATAAACCTACCCATTTCATTATGTATGAGGTCAATTTTTTTTATTGGAGTTAAAATTAACGTAGATATATGACCGAACCTAACCAACCCTACCTAACCTAACCTAACCTATCTTTATAGGCTAGGTTCGGTTAGGTAGCCGAAAAAGTTAGGTTAGGTTAGGTTAGGTAGGTTAGGTAGTCGAAAAAACATTAATTCATGAAAACTTGGCTTATTAGGCAAATCGGGCCTTGCATATTAGGCTGAGAAGTGAGTTCTGGCTACTAGGTACGACATATATATATATATATATATATATATGTCGTACCTAGTAGCCAGAACGCACTTCTCAGCCTACTATGCAAGGCCCGATTTGCCTAATAAGCCAAGTTTTCATGAATTAATTGTTTTTCGACTACCTAACCTACCTAACCTAACCTAACCTAACTTTTTCGGCTACCTAACCTAACCTAACCTATAAAGATAGGTTAGGTTAGGTTAGGTAGGGTTGGGTAGGTTCGGTCATATATCTACGTTAATTTTAACTCCAATAAAAAAAAAAGACCTCATACATAATGAAATGGGTAGCTTTATCATTTCATAAGAAAAAAACTTGAAAAACTATATAAATTCAGGAAAACTTGGCTTATTAGGCAAATCGCGCCTTGCATAGTAGGCCGAGAAGTGCGTTCTGGCTACTAGGTACGACATATATATATATATATATATATATATATATATATATATATATTATATATATTAGTATATTTTGGTAGCAGTCTTTCCTGTAGACATATATTATTAAATATGAACGAAAAAGTAAGATTAATAATTCTAACACGAATTTTCTCAATCTTTCGTACATTTCTTTTCACTGTTGAAGGTAAATCAAAAATCAATTCTCCAAAATTCATTTTTATTTCTAGTCTGAAGCGACACGAGCGCGTTTTGTAAAACTTATTACATTTTCAAAGACTTTTAGTTCACAAATACACAACTGAATAGAACTTACACATCTCCTGGTTTCGTTTATATCTACATTTGAGTGAGGTGGATGGGGTGAGGTGGCATAAATAGGGTATTAATTTCATCAACACAAGACAGAACAAGAGGTGGCATTAATAGGGTATTAATTTCATCAACACAAGACAGAACACGAAACAATGGGTATTGAAATGGAAGTGATTGTAGAAAGCCTATTGGTCCATATTTCTTGATGCTTGTATATTGGAGCGGAGTCTTGAGGTGGGTAGAATGTAGTTGTGCATTAATTGGCTGTTGATTGCTGGTGTTGACTTCTTAATGTGTAGTGCCTCGCAAACGTGAAGCCGCCTGCTATCGCTGTATCTATCGATGATTTCTGTGTTGTTTACTAGGATTTCTCTGGCGATGGTTTGGTTGTGGGAAGAGATTATATGTTCCTTAATGGAGCCCTGTTGTTTATGCATCGCTAAACGCCTAGAAAGAGATGTTGTTGTCTTGCCTATATACTGGGTTTTTTGGAGCTTACAGTCCCCAAGTGGGCATTTGAAAGCATAGACGACGTTGGTCTCTTTTAAAGCGTTCTGCTTTGTGTCTGGAGAGTTTCTCATGAGTAGGCTGGCCGTTTTTCTGGTTTTATAGTAAATCGTCAGTTGTATCCTCTGATTTTTGTCTGTAGGGATAACGTTTCTATTAACAATATCTTTCAGGACCCTTTCCTCTATTTTATGAGCTGTGGAAAAGAAGTTCTTGTAAAATAGTCTAATAGGGGGTATAGGTGTTGTGTTAGTTGTCTCTTCAGAGGTTGCATGGCGTTTCACTTTCCTTCTTATGATGTCTTCGATGAAACCATTGGAGAAGCCGTTGTTGACTAGGACCTGCCTTACACTACAGAGTTCTTCGTCGACTTCCTTCCATTCTGAGCTGTGTCTTAGAGCACGGTCGACATATGCGTTAACAACACTCCTCTTGTACCTGTCTGGGCAGTCGCTGTTGGCATTTAGGCACATTCCTATGTTCGTTTCCTTAGTGTAGACTGCAGTGTGGAAACCTCCGCTCTTTTCCATGACTGTTACATCTAGAAAGGGCAGCTTCCCATTCTTTTCCATCTCGTAAGTGAAACGCAGCACGGAACTCTGCTCAAATGCCTCATTCAGCTCCTGCAAATGTTTGACATCATGTACCTGTGTAAAAATGTCGTCAACATACCTGCAGTATATGGCCGGTTTCAAATTCATGTCGACTAAGACTTTTTGCTCGATGGTACCCATGTAGAAGTTTGCAAACAGGACACCTAGGGGAGAACCCATGGCGACCCCATCTACTTGCTTATACATGTGCCCATCCGGGCTCAAGAAGGGTGCCTCTTTAGTACAAGCTTGGAGTAGTTTCCTTAGGATATTTTCGGGTATGTCAAGAGGAGTACAGGCTGGATCACGATACATTGAAAGCAAAGGTCAACAAACTGATCGAAACTGTGAACGCCAAGAAATCCGGACCCCACCTGCCAAAGATCATTGGGGAATATAAACCTGGATATGTGTATGGAAATGTCAAGACACACAAGCCTGGAAACCCACTTCGGCCAATCCATTAGCCAGATACCCACAGAGATGCCGCAACAGCTCAAGCCCTAAGGGAGAAACACCAACCCAGGACTCCGCGTGAGGACGATATTGTACAAGTGGGGTCTACCAGAACAGAACCTCTCTGGGTGGCTGAATCTGTGTGTCCATAAAGCAGCCTTGTCCTTCCCAACAGGATCAGCTGGTGGGTTCACAGGACTAAAACCCAACCACCTCAATCAAATGCTCAACCCTGCACTGGGTGACATTGCAAAGAACCTCTTGGTGGAACTAACCAGATTCACCAACACATGTCTAGCTGGTAACATACCAGAGACCATGAGACCTATCATTTTTGGAGCATCTCTCTGTGCTCTAAAGAAAAAGGATGGAGGGATCAGGCCAATAGCTGTGGGCAATTCTCTCCGGAGTCTCGTCGCAAAGGCAGCTGCAAGAACAGTTAGTGATGCAGCGGCCAACATGCTGAAGCCAAAATAGCTAGGGTTCGGCATTCCACAAGGGTGTGAGGCGGCAGCCCATGCAGCTCGAGCCTTCATCGCCAACATCACAGACGAAAAGGCCCTTATCAAGCTAGATTTCAAAAATGCCTTCAATTTGGTGCGGAGGGATGCTGTACTCCGTGCGGTTCATAGTCATTTCCCTTCCCTCTACCCTTTTGTACATTCATGCTACAGTATGGATCTAAAGGTACTTTTTGGCGAACATGAAATTGACTCGCGAGCAGGCGTCCAACAGGGTGACCCCCTTGCTCCTCTTCTTTTCTGCTTAGTCATCAAACAAGTCACAGAGGTCCTGTCCAACGAGCTTAACATCTGGTTCTTGGATGATGGTACCCTAGCTGGTTCCCAGGACTCCCTCCTGGAGGACATCAGAAAAATCCCGGAGCAAGGTGCAGTTTTAGGCCTCACCCTGAACCCTTCTAAATGTGAAATAATATGTTCCAACCAGGGCATCGTAGAGAGAATAGAGGGTCTTCTGCCAAATATCCATAAAACTAAACCTGAAGACAGCACACTCCTAGAAGCTCCCTTGGGGTTGAAAGCCATCGATGAGGTCCTTGACAAGAAAATCGCCGACCTTAAGAGGATAGATGGGAGGATTGAGGATATTGATGCTCATGATGCACTCTACCTCATCACCAGATGTCTGTCCCTCCCCAGGTTAACCTACTTTCTGAGGTGTTCATCATCCAACAGTAGCCAAAAACTAGGTGAGTATGACCGGTTACTGAAATCACTGCTAGAAAAAGCCCTTAACCTCTCTCTTGATGACCTACAGTGAAAAAAAACCTCTCTTCCCATAAGACTTGGGGGCCTCGGAGTTCGAACAGCAACGCAAATAGCTGTTCCAGCCTTCCT
Source organism: Procambarus clarkii (assembly GCF_040958095.1). NCBI lineage: Eukaryota > Metazoa > Arthropoda > Malacostraca > Decapoda > Cambaridae > Procambarus > Procambarus clarkii. The sequence continues at coordinate 43,053,736 of NC_091185.1, read as the reverse complement.
GTCCTCCTCATCGGCATCCGACGACCTTGTGAAGGAAATTCTACCTGCCCACTTACATCAGCTGGCAGGTGTACATGATCCCAATTTGACATGCTGTGCCACAGAGTGGGCCTCTCGTGCAGGCCCGTCACCTCAACCACCATCCCCAAAAGCCCACAAGCAATCCAGCTGGGATGGCCTCAATGTAGACCAAGTTGCTGCAGAGTGCCTGGGTGCTACAACAACACAACACGACATTTCTCGCCTCACAGCAGTAGCAGCCTCACATGCAGGGGATTTCCTGTTAGCAACCCCAATGTTGGCAACTGGCACGCGTCTCACACCACACGCCCTCTGAATTGCTGTGGCCCTCCACCTTGCTGCCCCATTCCACACCAGATATAGGTGTATTTGCGGCGAGGTGGTGGCTGACAGGTACGGCCACCATGGCCTACTCTGCCAAAGCACAGGGGGATGGCACTCGAGGCACAGTGAAGTTAACGACATCATCAAGGGGAGCCTCACCACAGCTGGATACCCAGCTGAAAGAGAGCCCCGTTACCTAACACCCCGTAACACTGATACTCTTATTGGTCGCCCGGATGGTATCCCAGTGTACCCCTGGAAGAATGGCAAGCAGTTGGAATGGGACTATACGTGCGTATCAACACTGGCTAACACCTACATTAACCTCAGTGTTGCACAACCAGGTGGCGCTGCCACCCACAGGGAAGCAGCCAAATCCCGTAAGTACAGAGAACTGGATCACCACTACAATTTTGTCCCCATTGCTTCTGAGACACACGGCGCCTGGGGTAAAAGTGCTACCAGTTTTTTGAAGGAACTGGGTTCTAGGCTCATTGAAACATTAAGGGACCCTAGAGATGCCAGCTTTCTTTTCCAGTGCCTCAGCGTGGCGATACAGAGGGGAAATGCGCACTGCATTCAGGGTTCCTGCCCGTCATCTGAGGAGCTGGAGGAACTCGACAACCTATGATAACCATCTTTGTAACCTATATGTAACTCCTTTTTTCTAACAAAGTTCAAATAAAACAAATATATATGTGCACATACAAAAGAATGGGGGGTGTTAGGAGAAGATAATACTAGTGTTCAATGAGAAACCACAAGGTCTCCTCTGAATACTTTTTATTTTCTTCTCCGAGGCTATGGGTCCCCACATTGGCACCAGAGGTGGCACCAACATATATATATATATATATATATATATATATATATATATATATATATATATATATATATATATATATATATATATATATATATATATATATATATATATATATATATATATATATATATATATATATACATATATACCTAGTAGCCAGAACGCACTTCTCATCCTACTATGCAAGGCCCGATTTGCCTAATAAGCCAAGTTTTCCTTAATTAATATATTTTCTCTAATTTTTTTCTTATGAAATGATAAAGCTACCCATTTCATTATGTTTGAGGACAATTTTTTTTTATTGGAGTTAAAATTAACGTAGATATATGACCGAACCTATCCAACCCTACCTAACCTAACCTAATCTATCTTTATAGGTTAGGTTAGGTTAGGTAGCCGAAAAAGTTAGGTTAGGTTAGGTAGGTTAGATAGTCGAAAAACAATTAATTCATGAAAACTTGGCTTATTAGGCAAATCGGGCCTTGCATAGTAGGCCGAGAAGTGCGTTCTGGCTACTAGGTACGACATATATATATATATATATATATATATATATATATATATATATATATATATATATATATATATATATATATATATATATTATAATATATATATTATATATATTATATTACAAAGACATATTATATATATGACTTTGCTAGAAGCTGCGACAACACCACATGACACTGCCCGACTTAGAGCTGTAGCAGCTCCCCATGCAGGTGATTTCCTATTAGCAACCCCAATGTCAGCAACCGGCACCCGTCTCACACCGCAGGCCCTCCGAATTGCCGTGGGTCTCCGCCTCGCTGCCCCAATCCACACCGAATACAGGTGTATTTGCGGCGAGGCAGAGGCCGACAGATACGGACGGCATGGCCTTCTCTGCCAAAGGACAGGAGGATGGCATGCAAGACACGGCGAGGTCAATGACATTATTAAGAGAAGCCTTACCACAGCCGGTTGTCCAGCAGAGAGAGAGCCCCGTTACCTAATGTCCCGCAACTCTGATGAGCCTGTCGGTCGCCCAGACGGAATCACGGTGAACCCCTGGAAGAATGGTAGACAGTTGGTGTGGGACTACACATGCGTTTCAACTTTAGCCAATACCTATGTTGACTTCAGTGCTTCACAAGCAGGAGGACCTGCCAATCACCGGGAAGCGGCCAAGTCACGTAAATACAGAGACCTTGAGAACCACTACAATTTTGTCCCCATTGCCTCAGAGACACTTGGTGCCTGGGGTAAAAGTGCTGCTAGCTTTTTGAAGGAGTTGGGGTCTAAGCTAATCGAAACAACTAGAGACCCTAGAGCTGCCAGTTTTCTTTTTCAGCGCCTTAGTGTGGCAATCCAGAGAGGAAATGCTCACTGCATCCATGGTTCCTGCCCGCCATCTGAGGAGCTGGAAGAGCTGTACAACTTGTGACAAGCAGCCTTGTACCCTGCATGTAATCATTATTGTAACTTTTTTTTGTGTAATGACATTTTCAAATAAAGTTAGATAAATATACACACATACCAAAAGAATAGGGGTGGTAGGAGAAGAAAATATCAAAGTGTTCAGTGAGGATCCACAAGGTCTTCTCTGAGTACTGTTTATTTTCTTCTCCGAGGCTATGGGTCCCTACACTTGCACCAGAGGTGGTACCCCTTCTAGGTTTAAAAAAAATATATATATATATATTAATAATATTATTATTATTATCTTTTTATTATAATAATATTTGTGTTAAGGCTTGCATAATGTATGCAGCTATTTCGCAGCTAATTTTATATTTTAAAAATTATGTGGGAAATTAGCATCATATTAGACTAGCAGACTGCCGTCGAGTAGTCTAGGAAGATGCCCTCCAACAATCCCTACAATACCCGCGTCGGATTGTTGACACACAATCAAAACAATGGCGATTAGTTTTCCCAGACACCATTTTTCTCCCGAAATGAGTTGGCTCTCTGTTGCAAATTAGTTTGTCTGATGATAAATTACTGTTTTTTATGAATATTATCTCTAATATCTTTGAGATAATGACTGTTCGTAACACTGTTAGTTCTTGGAGACCGGGATTATATTAGAATTAATTATAATATACAATAATTTACGTGTCTCAAATATGCAGGTGAATTAGGTCAGGTGTTTGTTCAGTGTGTATGACGGTGAATATCGGCCTTGATTATCTTTCTTTAGGCATATTAGGTCTGTACTCTTATATTAAAGTAGGAATTTTCTTGATAAACTCTTTCATCACCAATATCTTATTATCGTTCAGGAAACCTCAAACCTTCTGAAGGCTGTCACCACGTACATTTATGGTGTCATTCGTCTTAATGTTTGGGAGTGAGTGTATTTACTATTTGTGCTTACAGACTCGAGCTATTGGCCCTTGGACCCCGCCTTACTAACCAATGTATTGAACTTCTTTTAAGTCTACTACATATATTTCAAATACACGCACACACACATTTCCAGGAAGAAACCCGTAGCGACCGTCTAACTCCCAGGAACCTATTTCCTGCTAAATGAACAGATGCATCATGGGGAAAGAAACTCTACCTGTTTATTTCTGCCTCGGCCGGGAATCGATCTCGGGCCTTTAGAATCCGAACCCCGTGAGCTGTCCACTCAGCTTCATTGCCCTGTAGTTGAGTGTGTGTATGTGTGTGTGTGTGTGTGTGTGTGTGTGTGTGTGTGTGTGTGTGTGTGTGTGTGTGTGTGTGTGTGTGTGTATACACCTAGTTGTGCTTGCGGGAGTTGAGCTCTGGCTCTTTGGTCTCGATTCTTAACTGTCAATCAACTGATGTTCAGGTTCCTGAGCCTACTGGGCTCTATGATATCTACATTTGAAACTGTGTATGGAGTCAGCCTCCACCACATCACTGCCTAATGCATTCTAATTGTTACCTACTCTGATACTAAAGCAAAAAAAAATCCAATGTCTCTGTGGCTCAAGTGGGCTACTCATTTGGACTCATTTGGATGTCAAAGTAGTTAATAAACTGAATGCATTAGGAAGTGATGTTTTGGAGGCAGACTCCATACACAGATTTAAGTGTAGACATGACAGAGCCCAGTAGGCTCAGGAACCCGTACACCTGTTGATTGACAGTTGAGAGGCGAGAACAATGAGCCGAAGCTCAACCCTCGCAAGCAGAACTAGCTGAGTACACACGGGTATGCCACCAGACTAGTCTCCGAACTGAGAAGAAAGAGCAATCAAGAAAGATTACTGGAACTAAACCTTTAAAAACTGGAAAATAGAAGAGTTTGGGGGAAACATACTCACCACATACAAAGTTCTCAGAGGAATGGACGGTGTAGATATAGACAGATTATTTAACACGGTTGGTAACTGCCTAATGGGACCAAGTGAAAGTTGAGTTCCGCTGATGAGCCACAGAGACATTAAAAAGAACGTTTTTAGTGTCGAATAGTTAACAGGTGGAATGCATTAGGCAGTGATGTGGTGGAGGCTGATTCCGTACACTGTTTCAAATATAGATACGATAGAGCCCAGTAGGCTCAGGAATCAGTACACCAGTTGATTGACTGTTGAGAGGCGGGACCAAAGAGCTCAAGCATAACCTCCATAATCACAATTAGGTGAGTACACACTCAAGAAATGCAGCCAAGAAATGCATGCGTGTGCACGCGCGAGTGTGTTCACCTAGTTGTGTTTTGCAGGGGGTTGAGCTTTGCTCTTTCCGCCCGCCTCTGAACTGTTTACTAACTACTTTTTTTTGTCTTCACCACACACACACTCCAGGAAACAGCCCGTGACAGCTGACTAACTCCTAGGTACCTATTTACTGCTAGGTAACAGGGGCATTCATGGTGAAAGAAACTTTTTTTCGGGCTTGGTGCGGGAATCGAAGCTGCGTCAAAGAATTACTAGTACTGCGCGCTATCCACCAGGCTATCAGGCCCCCTGTGTGTGCGTGCCCGCATGTTTGCGTGTATTGAACAAGCCGTGTATAATCCAGGCGGCCGGTGATACCCTACAGTGAGGAACACCGTCCACGTCTCCTGACGTACAGTTATTATCCGCCACCTGAGCCCCCTCTGAGGGCCGGGATACAACACAACTCTATGAGTTCCTGTTTCCTCTTTCATTCTGAACTTCCCCCTTTCCCCCCTTCCTCCCTCCAAAAATCTAACATTTGAAATTGCAAATGTTAATGATTTTTGGTCCACCATTTTAGTTCTTAATACATTAGTACAAACAGATTTTTATTAGATTCTCGTCTGTGGATGCTGGCATGTACATCATCTTCGTTCCTTGGAGACCACTTCAAATCCAATATTATTTCTACAATATAGTGTCGTTTATCTTACCCTTTCACTCACTCACTCATTCATAGATTCACTCACCCACTCATTTATTCACTCATTTATTCACTCACTCACTCATTTATTGACTCACTCACTCATTCACTAACTCACTTACTCACTCACTCACTCGTTCACTAACTCACTCACTCGCTCACTCACGCACTGACTCATTCACTCACTCATTTACTAACTCACTCACACACTAACTCTCTCACTCGATAACTCATGTATTCACTCACTCATTCACTAACTCACTCACTCATTTATTCACTCACTCATTCACTAATTCACACTCTCACTCACTCGCTCACTCACTCTCTCCCTTCCCTCGTGTCCACTCACCTCTCTTCCCTCCTTCATCCATCTTTACAATCTCTCCCCTCGTCTGACCACACTCCATCGCCACTTTATGTCTCCCCTTTGCTTTAGTCTCCCCTCTCGTATTTCCTTTTATTATTTCCGTTCTCTCTGTCTGTTTTTTCTCTCTCTCTCTCTCTCTCTCTCTCTCTCTCTCTCTCTCTCTCTCTCTCTCTCTCTCTCTCTCTCTCTCTCTCTCTCTCTCTCTCTCTTTCTCTCTCTCTCTCTCTCTCTCTCTCTCTCTCTCTCTCTCTCACTCTCTCTCTCTCTCTCTCTCTCTCTCTCTCACTCTCTCTCTCTCTCTCTCTCTCTCTCATATTCTCACCTTCTCCGTCCCTTGCAATGGGTTTAATGTCTTTCACCCAACTTCCAATAACTTTTTCCTTCCTCTCTTTCTCTCACATTTCAACTCTCCCTCCCCGCTCTACGGTCCGAATATATTCCAATATTCCCTACCATCACGTACAGGGAAAACATTGTCGCTGTTTACCAATAAACAAAATCCCGGGACCTAAGTGAAGCAGATATTCCGCTTCCCCCGCGAGACCTGTCAATGGAGAATACGTTGTACACGTGATTTCACAGAATGTTATCTATACCTCAGAAAACTTCGTTGCAGCTAGATTTTAGCGCCGGGGACCTCTCTCCTTGCCTGTGGCGTTTGAATGGTCACAGGCACTAGAGAAGCCGACTAACATTCTAAGACGACCTGTTTTCTTCATGTCTGTCACATCTTACAGCAGGAATGCCATCAATCAGCGGTTTGAAGCGTCTTACCATACAGAGTTATATATATGTATATACATATGCGGAAAATCCACAGAGAAATATGAAATGAGGTGAACGTTTCGGCTTTGTTAAAGCCTTTGTCAACACCAGACTGACTGATATAAATTTGATCTGATTTGAGTCAGTCTGGTGTTGACAAAGGCTTTAACAAAGCCGAAACGTTCACCTCATTTCATATTTCTCTGTGGATTTTCCGCATAAAATGATCAGTGTTTTGTGATCGTCAATTGCATGTATATACATATATATATATATATGCGAACAAGCCTGAATGGTCCCCAGGACAATATGCAACTGAAAACTCACACCCCAGAAGTGACTCGAACACATACTCCCAGGAGCAACACAACTGGTATGTACAAGATGCCTTAATCCACTTGACCATCACGACCGGACATAATGAGGTGATAGCCGAGGCTATTTGAACCACCCCACCGCCGGCACTCGGATAGTAATCTTGGGCATAGCATTTTACCAAATCACCTCATTCTTTAGGGCACACGTGCCTGAATGGTCCCCAGGACAATATGCAACTGAAAACACGTGTGCCCCAAAGAATGAGGTGATTTGGTAAAATGCTATGCCCAAGATTACTATCCGAGTGCCGGCGGTGGGGTGGTTCAAATAGCCTCGGCTATCACCTCATTATGTCCGGTCGTGATGGTCAAGTGGATTAAGGCGTCTTGTACATACCAGTTGCGTTGCTCCTGGGAGTATGGGTTCGAGTCACTTCTGGGGTGTGAGTTTTCAGTTATATATATATATATATATATATATATATATATATATATATATATATATATATATATATATATATATGACTTGCAAAAAATATATATATATATATATATATATATATATATATATATATATATATATATATATATATATATATATATATATATATATATATATATATATATATATATATGACTTGCAAAAAAAAATATATATATATATATATATATATATATATACATATATATATATATATATATATATATATATATATATATATATATATTATTAAATATAACCGAAAAAGTAAGATTAATGATTCTCACACGAATTTTCTCGATCTTTCGTATGTTTCTTTTCACTTTTGGTGGTAATTCAAAAATCAATTCTCCAAAATTTATTTTTCTTTCTAGTCTGACGCGACACTTGAGCGCGTTTCGTAAAACTTATTACATTTTCAAAGACTTTAGTTTACACATACACAACTGAATAGAACTTACACATCTCCGATTTGTTTATATCTACATTTGAGTGAGGTGGATGGGGTGAGGTGGTATTAATAGGGTATTAATTTCATCAACACAAGACAGAACACGAAACAATGGGTATTGAATGGAAGTGATTGTAGAAAGCCTATTGGTCCATATTTCTTGATGCTTCTATATTGGAGCGGAGTCTTGAGGTGGGTAGAATATAGTTGTGCATTAATTGGCTGTTGATTGCTGGTGTTGACTTTTTAATGTGTAGTGCCTCGCAAACGTCAAGCCGCCTGCTATCGCTGTATCTATCGATGATTTCTGTGTTGTTTACTAGGATTTCTCTGGCGATGGTTTGGTTGTGGGAAGAGATTATATGTTCCTTAATGGAGCCCTGTTGCTTATGCATCGTTAAACGCCTAGAAAGAGATGTTGTTGTTTTGCCTATATACTGGGTTTTTTGGAGCTTACAGTCCCCAAGAGGGCATTTGAAGGCATAGACGACGTTGGTCTCTTTTAAAGCGTTCTGCTTTGTGTCTGGAGAGTTTCTCATGAGTAGGCTGGCCGTTTTTCTGGTTTTAAATAAAATAAAATAAAATAAAAATCAATAATCCAGGAAAACGGCCAGCCTACTCATGAGAAACTCTCCAGACACAAAACAGAACGCTTTAAAAGAGACTAACGTCGTCTATGCCTTCAAATGCCCACTTGGGGACTGTAAGCTCCAAAAAACCCAGTATATAGGCAAGACAACAACATCTCTTTCTAGGTGTTTAACGATGCATAAGCAACAGGGCTCCATTAAGGAACATATAATCTCTTCCCACAACCAAACCATCGCCAGAGAAATCCTACTAAACAACACAGAAATCATCGATAGATACAGCGATATCAGGCGGCTTGACGTTTGCGAGGCACTACACATTAAAAAGTCAACACCAGCAATCAACAGCCAATTATTGCACAACTATATTCTACCCACCTCAAGACTCCGCTCCAATATAGAAGCATCAAGAAATATGGACCAATAGGCTTTCTACAATCACTTCCATTCAATACCCATTGTTTCGTGTTCTGTCTTGTGTTGATGAAATTAATACCCTATTAATACCACCTCACCCCATCCACCTCACTCAAATGTAGATATAAACAAATCGGAGATGTGTAAGTTCTATTCAGTTGTGTATGTGTAAACTAAAGTGTTTGAAAATGTAATAAGTTTTACGAAACGAGCTCAAGTGTCGCGTCAGACTAGAAATAAAAATGAATTTTGGAGAATTGATTTTTGAATTACCACCAACAGTGAAAAGAAATGTACGAAAGATCGAGAAAATTCGTGTTAGAATCATTAATCTTACTTTTTCGGTCATATTTAATAATATATGTCTACAGGAAAGACTGCTACCAAAATATACTAATATATATATATATATATATATATATATATATATATATATATATATATATATATATATATATATATATATATATATATATATATATATATATATATATATATATATATATATATATATATATATATATATATATATATATATATATATATATATATATATAGCCCTAGTGAATGGAGGCTCACTTAAACTCATTAGTTAGTTTAAAAGTTTACTGAAGCAAAAGCGTATATATACACTTATAAATTGTATAAAGAAATGTCAAAAGGTGGATATCGTCCACTGGTGGCAATACTTCTCAATGACACGTCTCTGGCAACACGATCAGCTGACTGGGTCCACTCCTCGAGCGCGGGCACACACCACACGCCTCTGGCAGCACGATCAGCTGACATCTCCAGCTGTCAGAAACGTCGTGACTTTCCCACGCCTCTAGCAATGCGATCAGCTGGGCGTTTCAGAGTTCGTTGCTGGCTCTTTGCACACTAGCTACCACCTCCAGGATCACTAACATCACCACCATAATGCTCACACACACTAACTCATGCCTTAATGAGCTCTTGACTCCTAGCCTAATATTCTGTCACTTAGACAATAAAATGATGAGTTGAAATGCTCACAACATATAAAATATTCTAGCTCGCCTTGATCAAAAGGGATAAAGGGAGGGACAATTATATACCTTATTTCACTCCAACCACGAAGCTGACTCGTCCTCTGTTGAGGGATGTTGAGGTTCCTGGTCCTGGTTTCTAGTCTCTTGATGAACAGTTCCCACACACTCAGGTTCCTCCGTCGTCCTCGTGATATCGCGTCCTCGCGATATCGTGTCCTCGCCGTACTGACTCTCAACAGGTACTGCCTTCCTCCGCCTCTTGTACGGGGTACTGGAGACAGGTACCTCCGTCGTCATCCTCCATTCTCACTGGCACTGCCGACATCTCGCAGTCCAGCACAGCTTCCCCTCGTCTCACTGCCAGTAGATTTGGCCCGGCTGTAGCTTTTCGCTTGATGTGAAATATGTTGTCCTCTGGGCGCCCCAGACGTCACCAGCCCAACGTTCCCTCTGCTGTAGACTCTTGATAGAGCTCTTGGCTCTCTAATGCGGCCTGTCCTTGCTTCTGGGCACTCCACGGAAGTTGGATGGCTTCTCAGACTGTCTGCAGAATCGAAGCGAAGCTTAAATCTATTGGTAAGGGCTCTCTAGATCCGGAGCTCAACCGGACGCATCTTTCCTCTATGACAGCTTGTGACGTACTCCTCCCGCCCAGGCGCCAGCCGCCTAGAGAGCCCTCCGCCTCGTGACGTCACACTGCCCGAGGGCTCTCATCATTGGTCGCTTCCGGCATGTGACCTCACCTGGCCAATCAGATGCTGGGAAGCGTCATGACATCTTGGCGGGAAACAGGATGGCTCGGCACCATCTTGTGCCCCCAAAAGGCTTAAGCCCCCTTGCATTATCAAACTTATCTAGCCATTTTACAGCCAACTTAATCACGCTCCACGCTTTCCCACACATGAAAATGTTCCCTGGACATCAGAGAATACTTAGGCTACGGAGATATGACTCTTCTAAGCTGGGAAGGAAGAAATATAGGGGTGGGACACCGTCACATACCCCTCCCCTTAAAATAATATCTAATCAGTGCACACGAGAGAGGGCATCTGCCACTACATTCTCTTTTCCCCTAATGTGCCTTATCTTATTGCAGAAGTAACACCCATCTCGTTAACCTCTGGTTTGAATTCTTCATTTTGTATAGGAAGGTCAATGGGTTGTGGTCAGTGAATATCAATACAGGTCGCGCAACTCCTCCCACGTACACATTGAAAAGATTTAAGGTAATGACCAGAGCTAGGGTCCTTTCTCAACGGTACTGTAGGCGCGCTGGTACTTTACAAACTTCTTTAAGTAGAAGGCCACTGGTCTGGAAACATCGTCTCTTTCTTGGGCCAACATGGCTCCTATTCCCACGTCCCTGGCGTCGACATATATAATGAATCTCGCCAAGAAGTCCGGAGATATCAGAATAGGGGCCTCTATCAACAGGCTCTTCGTCTTTTCAAAAGATTCCTGGCTGGCCTCCCCCCACTTCCATCTCTTATTCTTGGACAACAACTCCGTCAGACGGTGGGCTACGGCTGAGAAATTCTCACAGAACCCCCTGTAGTAGCCTATCATTCCCAGATACCGAAGAAATTCCTTCCTTCTTCGGGGCACGGGGTACTCCTTGATTGCGGTCACCTTGTGATCAACTGGGCTCACTTCTCCTTGTCCTATAATGAACCCTAAGTACTCCAAATGAGCTTTCCCAAGCCTGCTTTTCGCTAGATTCACCGTCAAGTTCGCTTCTTCAAGCCTTCAGAATAATTCCTTGAGTCGAATTAAATGTGTCTCCCAACTGTCAGCGTACACTACGATGTCATCTATGTACCCCGTACATCCTTCGGCCCCCTGAAACACCTCATTCATCATTCTTTGGAAGCAACTGCCGCTGTTTTTCAATCCGAACGGCAGCATCTTGAACTAGTATAGCCCGTCCGGCGTGACGAAAGCAGAAATCTTCCTTGCCTCCAGGACCAATGATATCTGGTAATACCCTTTCAGGAGATCGACCTTCGACACGTACCTGGCGTTGCCTACCTGGTCGATACAATCACACACTCGGGGCATAGGATGAGAATCCGACACGGTGATGGCGTTTACCTTCCGATAACCCGAACAAAAATGGTACGTCCCATCGCTCTTCTATACCAACAAACAAAGCGAACTCCACTCACTGTTATTGGGTTCCGCTAGGTCGTTCGCCAGAAGATATTCCACTTCCTTCCTCATTAGTTCCCTCTTGTTTGGGCTGACCCGATAAGCACTCTGCTTAATCGGCCAACCACCTCTCATTTCTATTTCGTGCATCACACTCCTGTGGTGTAGGGGCACGTCCGTGAAACTAGACTCATTCTCCCTCAAAATAGTCATCATTTCGGCCCTCTGCTTCCCTTTCAGATGTTGTAACTTCCCTCCGCCGCTTCCTAGACTCTCGGTGTTGGAGACATGAGTGCCATCAGCACGGGCCCATTTTCCCTCTTCCTCCAGTAATTCTTAGTTCAGTCTCATACACATAACTGTTCTCCCCTCTCCTTCTGGTCGCATCGTCCCGTTCCGAACGGTGGCCTTTCCTTCTTCCTGGAAATACGGCTTCAGACGATCTATATGACAAGACCTGCGTCTTTTGGGGTCGGTTCGGCTTGCTAATTTCATAGTTCACCTGGCCTATCCACTTTACAACCCTGTATGGTCCTTCGAAACGCGGTTCAGTCACCTTGCTCTTTCCGAGTAGCAGCACCATCACCTGGGTTCCAACCTGGAACTCCCTTGGGACGGCCTTCCGATTATACCACTCGGACATCTTCCTCTGGGCCTTCCTCAGATGCTAGGCCGCGAACTTCTTCGCACTTCCAAGTTGTTCCCTGAATTTATACACATACTCGTTGACTGATTTCATGGCCACTCCCGACGTCAGCTGTTCCTTCAGCATCAATAGGAGACTACGCACTTCATGCCCATACACGACTTGAAACAGTGAGAATCCCAGAGACTCCACCACTGCATCCCGTATCGCAAATAACGCTGGATACACGGCCTCATCCCATTCCTCTCCATGTTCGACGCAGAACACTCTTAACATGGTTTTCAAGGTCGAGTGGAACCTTTCGATCGCTCTTTGCGACTGCGGTCTGTAGGGCGAAGACCGAATCTGGGTTATCCCCCAGTTTGCAATAGTTTGTCTGAACCATCTCGACCGGAACACGCTCCCACAATCAGTCTGAATCTCTCTGGGTATCCCCACCTAAGAGAAAAACCGATGGAGCTGCCCCATAATACTCTTTGATGTTAGCCGTCGCACCGGGACCGCTTCCGGAAACCTCGTTGACGCACACATAATCGTCAGCAAGTAGTTGTTCCCTCTCTTCGTTCGGGGCAAAGGTCCGACACCGTCTATCAATAGACGCTCAAACGCCTGTCCGAAAGCAGGGACAGGAACCAGAGGGGCCCTCGGTATTGTCAGCACGTTCTTTCCCGTCCTGTGACAAGAAAGACACGTTTTACAATGATGTCTCACGTCGGCGTCCATTCCTGGCCAATAGAAGTGTTCCCTGATCCGGCTCAGCGTCTTGGTTACTCCTAGATGTCCTGCAGGGTCCACTGAATGCTCCAACTCCAGCACTGCTCCTCTGCATTGAGTCGGTAACACTACTTGGTGCTTCACTCCCAATGCCTCCATATCAGCCTCCATCCTCACTGGCCTCCACTGCCTCATCAGCATCCTCTCTTCTAAGTAGAAATGAGTAGCAGTCTCGGGTCCAGCGCGACCTCCCTCGGCCTCTCGTATCAACTCGGGAAATTCTTCCCGTTGCAGCTCGCCCAGTCGAGTGCGATCCAACTCGAAAGGACTGGTGAGAGTTGTCTGGACTCCGTCATCCTGATTCCCACTACACTCCATCTGTCCTCTGGGTTCCTCAAAGAGTCGATCGATTCCTAGGCTGTCAGGCACATCCTATATAGCCTGACCAGATCCACTTGTTTCGCCTTTGACACTCTGTCTCGGGAATACTGCACACACTGGGAACGCTCCCTCAGCGATCTTCCTTGCGTTTCCCCAGGTATCCGACGCACTGCCTCCCTTTCTATAGTGTTCCAAACACTCCTCGCCCTTAATGAGGTTTGGGAGTACGCATCCCTCACATGAGTCATTTCCCAGAATGACGTGGGCGTCCATCTTAGGCATCGAGGCACAGACCCCCACCACTAGGGTCTTGCAGCCGTAGTCAGAGTCCAAAATCACCTCGCGAAGGGGCATTCTCACTGGGCCACCCACAGTGGTCACCATGGGCACCCCCACACTGGTATCCTCATATCCCTCAGGGAATAGGGTCTCACTCACCAGGGTAAATTCTGCTCCAGTATCTCTCAACATCTTCACTGGAATGGGGTCGGCCCCTTTTATCTTCACAGTACCTTCACAAATAAAAGGATGTATCTTTTCCTCCCTTTCTAGTGGAGATCCGCTTAAAACATCCCTGGCTCCTTGGTCGTCCATTGTGACAAGTGCCACATTTCCGCGTTGCCTGGAGCGACCACACTCACGTGCGAAGTGTCCGCGCCTGCCACAATTAAAACATCTGACTCTCCTGGGAGGTGACTCTCCACCTGATTTAATGGCAATGGGCAATGCTCCCAGAAACTGCTGTGTCCTGGGTCCTCCTCGCGCCCCCGGTCGTTGTCTCCCTGGCCACATTCCTCGCTCCAGCACCAGTCCCGGTGTTTCCCCCTTGGGGGTCTCCTCACCGGTTCCCCTGAACTATTGGACCGACTCACCTCACTGTGTACACTATCCTTGGGAGGGTCTCCACCCTTCCTCGCCTCTCCTGAACTCTTGACGTTCCCCCCAAACCTTGGGTGAGGCGACTGCCTAGGCGGTCCCTCCTTCCCGAGATGTAGTGTCTCTTCCAGTAGGTCGGCTCTGTCTACAGCAGCCTTAAGTTCTCTAATACCTGCCTCCTTGATCCTGACCCTTAGTTCTGGACGGAACATTGACATGAATCTTTCCATCACCATCAACTGCTTTAGCTCCTCCATCGTCTCCACCTCTTCAGCCTTCAGCCTCCGCAGGAACCTGCATTCCATGTCCCGAGCAGTCTCAGCATACGACCTTCCGGAAGCTCGTGTGCGCTCACGGAAGCGTTTCCTGTAAACCTCCGGGATTAGTTGATACGATTGGAGCACAGCTTTCTTGATCATGTCGTAAATGGCGCATTCCACAAGGTCCAACATGGTATAAGCTTCCCTGGCCTCGCCAGTCAACCTACTCTGCACTAACGCAGCCCAATCCTCTTCCGGCCATTCCTTCGATGTGACTATACTCTAAAAATGGTCGAAGAAAGCTTCGGCCTCTAGAGGGTCGAAGGTTGGTATGTCGCGGGATGACCATGGGGTCATCTCGCCGAGCAGACACCGAGGGCAGCCCGCACTCCACCCGATGCATATCAACCTCCTTCTTCGCTTTTATTTCTTCCCCTCGCAGTTGTCTTTCTCCTTCCTCTCGTTGCAGTTGGGCTTTGTGCTCCTCACGCTTCAGCTGAACCTCGCGCTCATCCCACTTCAGCTGAGCTTCGCGCTCCTCCTGCTTTAGCTCGGCTTCGCGCTCAAGCTCCTCTCGCTCTAGTTGGGCTTCACGCTCCTCTCGCTTTAGCTGAGCTTCGCGCTCCTCCTGCTTCAGCTGAGCTTCAAGCTGTATTTTCATTATCTCTAGCTTCATGCTTCTCCTGCTACTACCACTGGATCCCCTACTGCTACCTTCATTGCTCTGGTTCCCACCAACACTGGCAGGTATTTGGGGCGGTCCTTCCCTGGAAGCCTTCTCTCGGGCTTTGAGCTGAGCCATGATCTCAATCTGACGCTCCGCCACCTTGGAGGACCTCAATCTCAACCCAAAATGGTCCGCCACTAGCTGCAGCTGAACCTTGGTGCACTCTTCCAACTCCTGCTCGTCCCTCGACTCAATAAACGTCATTACTCTGTCATCCTCCATCTCTAGGCTATTGAGTAACCGTATACAGGGAAAATACTAGCGAGCAGTGTAAACCGAGACCAATATCGACCTTAATATACTTGCCCTGCACTTGCAATCCTTTATCAACTGTTGTTCGATGTATCCTGGCGAGGTTGCCACTGTCAGGGTTCACCCTCTTCCTACCTGTGGTTTGGATCGTCCCACGGGTCTCAGCCCCTCAGTACCAGTCGCCACTGCTCGCCCTTGGGCTTCCCCAGTCGGACAAGGGCTGGCCTTATAGCGAGTGGGGAGGTTCAAGCCACCTATGACTCACTCACCTGAACCTGCCCGTCCTGACACTGGAACGCTCTCTTGGATATCTGGTCTACTCAGGTCGCCAGCTAGGTGTTTATACTCATGTCCCAGCAACACGTCAGTGGTCTTAATGGTTATCTTATTCAAGGATGCAATATCACGTGCAGGGCAAGGTGTCACTAATGGTCTCATTACTTTATATATATATATATATATATATATATATATATATATATATATATATATATATATATATATATATATATATATATATATATATATATATATATATGTATATATATATATATATATATATATATATATATATATATATATATATATATTAGTATATTTTGGTAGCAGTCTTTCCTGTAGACATATATTATTAAATATGACCGAAAAAGTAAGATTAATAATTCAAACACGAATTTTCTCAATCTTTCGTACATTACGCTTCACTGTTGGAGGTAAATCAAAAATCAATTCTCCAAAATTCATTTTTATTTCTAGTCTGACGCGACACGGGCGCGTTTCGTAAAACTTATTACATTTTCAAAGACTTTAGTTCACAAAAACACAACTGATTAGAACTTACGTATCTCTGATTTTATATCTACATTTGAGTGAGGTGGGAGGGGTGATGTGGCATTAACACAAGACAGAACAAGAAGGGATATTAATAGGGTATTAAAAGTATCAACACAAGACAGAACACAAACAATGGGTATTGAATAGAAGTGTTTGTAGAAAGCCTATTGGTCCATATTTCTTGATGCTTCTATATTGGAGCGGAGTCTTGAGGTGGGTAGAATATAGTTGTGCAATAATTGGCTGTTGATTGCTGGTGTTGACTTCTTGATGTGTAGTGCCTCGCAAACGTCAAGCCGCCTGCTATCGCTGTATCTATCGATGATTTCTGTGTTGTTTACTAGGATTTCTCTGGCGATGGTTTGGTTATGGGAAGAGATTATATGTTCCTTAATGGAGCCCTGTTGCTTATGCATCATTAAACGCCTAGAAAGAGATGTTGTTGTCTTGCCTATATACTGGGTTTTTTGGAGCTTACAGTCCCCAAGTGGGCATTTGAAGGCATAGACGACGTTAGTCTCTTTTAAAGCGTTCTGTTTTGTGTCTGGAGAGTTTCTCATGAGAAGGCTGGCCGTTTTTCTGGTTTTATAGTAAATCGTCAGTTGTATCCTCTGATTTTTGTCTGTAGGGATAACGTTTCTATTAACAATATCTTTCAGGACCCTTTCCTCCGTTTTATGAGCTGTGGAAAAGAAGTTGCTGTAAAATAGTCTAATAGGGGGTAAAGGTGTTGTGTTAGTTGTCTCTTCAGAGGTTGCATGGCTTTTCACTTTCCTTCTTATGATGTCTTCGATGAAACCATTGGAGAAGCCGTTATTGACTAGGACCTGCCTTACCCTACAGAGTTCTTCGTCGACTTGCTTCCATTCTGAGCTGTGGCTGAGAGCACGGTCGACATATGCGTTAACAACACTCCTCTTGTACCTGTCGGGGCAGTCGCTGTTGGCATTTAGGCACATTCCTATGTTTGTTTCCTTAGTGTAGACTGCAGTGTGGAAACCTCCGCCCTTTTCCATGACTGTTACATCTAGAAAGGGCAGCTTCCCATCCTTTTTCATCTCGTAAGTGAAACGCAGCACGGAACTCTGCTCAAATGCCTCCTTCAGCTCCTGCAGATGTCTGACATCAGGTACCTGTGTAAAAATGTCGTCAACATACCTGCAGTATATGGCCGGTTTCAAGTTCATGTCGACTAAGACTTTTTTCTCGATGGTACCCATGTAGAAGTTTGCAAACAGGACACCTAGGGGAGAACCTATGGCGACCCCATCTACTTGCTTATACATGTGCCCATCCGGGCTCAAAAAAGGGTGCCTCTTTAGTACAAGCTTGGAGTAGTTTCCTCAGAATATTTTCTGGCATGTCAAGAGGAGTACAGGCTGGATCACGATACACTCTGTCGGCTATCATTCCGATTGTCTCGTCCACAGGTACGTTGGTAAACAGCGATTCTACGTCCAACGAGGCTCTTATCCCTGTGGCCCGTGTGCCCCGCAGTAAGTCAACAAATTCCTTTGGAGACTTCAGGCTGAAGGCGCAAGGAACATAAGGAGTCAGCAGGCCGTTGAGTCGCTTCGCCAGTCTGTACGTGGGTGTGGGTATCTGGCTAATGATTGGCCGAAGTGGGTTTCCAGGCTTGTGCGTCTTGACATTTCCATACGCATATCCAGGTTTATATTCCCCAATGATCTTTGGCAGGTGGAGTCCGGATTTCTTGGCGTTCACAGTTTCGATCAGTTTGTTGACCTTTGCTTTTAATTCGGCTGTAGTGTCCTTCGTTACCCTTTGGAACTTAGTTTGGTCAGAGAGTATGATGTTCATTTTCGCCAGATATTCGTCTTTTTTAAGAATGACATATATTGGCGACTTGTCACCTCTCCTGACAACTATCTCCTTGTTCTCACGAAGGCTTTTAGCTGCCGCTTTAAGCTCGGGGGACAGTATGGTGCTTCTGTAGTTGCCTCGATTCTTTCCTCCTTCTGCAAAAAGTTCTGCTTGTAAGGTATCTTTGGTAGTGACCTTCTTTTGTGTCTCGAGGTCGAATATGTCGTCCAACAGAATTTCCAACTCTACTTTCCGGGCCATCTCACTCGGTCTGGACATAACATGACAGTTTATGCCCAGATTTAGGAGAGTGACTTGGTCCTCAGTGAGGTTAATTCCTGCAAGGTTCAGGAAGCCATCTCTTGGTCGTGGAATTGCCATAGGTCCTCCATATAATGTTGTTAGTTTCAACATTAATGTTGTTAGTTGTCGACCGTGCTCTCAGCCACAGCTCAGAATGGAAGCAAGTCGACGAAGAACTCTGTAGGGTAAGGCAGGTCCTAGTCAATAACGGCTTCTCCAATGGTTTCATCGAAGACATCGTAAGAAGGAAAGTGAAAAGCCATGCAACCTCTGAAGAGACAACTAACGCAACACCTATACCCCCTATTAGACTATTTTACAGGAACTTCTTTTCCACAGCTCATAAAACGGAGGAAAGGGTCCTGAAAGATATTGTTAATAGAAACGTTATCCCTACAGACAAAAATCAGAGGATACAACTGACGATTTACTATAAAACCAGAAAAACGGCCAGCCTTCTCATGAGAAACTCTCCAGGCACAAAACAGAACGCTTTAAAAGAGACTAACGTCGTCTATGCCTTCAAATGCCCTCTTGGGGACTCTAAGCTCCAAAAAACCCAGTATATAGGCAAGACAACAACATCTCTTTCTAGGCGTTTAACGATGCATAAGCAACAGGGCTCCATTAAGGAACATATAATCTCTTCCCACAACCAAACCATCGCCAGAGAAATCCTAGTAAACAACACAGAAATCATCGATAGATACAGCGATAGCAGGCGGCTTGACGTTTGCGAGGCACTACACATCAAGAAGTCAACACCAGCAATCAACAGCCAATTATTGCACAACTATATTCTACCCACCTCAAGACTCCGCTCCAATATAGAAGCATCAAGAAATATGGACCAATAGGCTTTCTACAAACACTTCTATTCAATACCCATTGTTTGTGTTCTGTCTTGTGTTGATACTTTTAATACCCTATTAATATCCCTTCTTGTTCTGTCTTGTGTTAATGCCACATCACCCCTCCCACCTCACTCAAATGTAGATATAAAATCAGAGATACGTAAGTTCTAATCAGTTGTGTTTTTGTGAACTAAAGTCTTTGAAAATGTAATAAGTTTTACGAAACGCGCCCGTGTCGCGTCAGACTAGAAATAAAAATGAATTTTGGAGAATTGATTTTTGATTTACCTCCAACAGTGAAGCGTAATGTACGAAAGATTGAGAAAATTCGTGTTAGAATTATTAATCTTAATTTTTCGGTCATATTTAATAATATATATATATATATATATATATATATATATATATATATATATATATATATATATATATATATATATATATATATATATATATAAATATATATATATATATATATATATATATATATATATATATATATATATATATACATATATATATATATATATATATATATATATATATATATATATATATATATATATATATATATATATATAATCTTTGGCAGGTGGAGTCCTGATTTCTTGGCGTTCACAGTTTCGATTAGTTTGTTGACCTTTGCTTTCAATTCGGCTGCTTTCAATACAAACTAATCGAAACTGTGAACGCCAAGAAATCAGGACTCCACCTGCCAAAGATTATTGGGGAATATAAACCTGGATATGCGTATGGAAATGTCAAGACACACAAGCCTGGAAACCCACTTCGGCAAATCATTAGCCAGATACCCACACCCACGTACAGACTAGCGAAGCGACTCAACGGCCTGCTGACTCCTTATGTCCCTTGCGCCTTCAGCCTGAAGTCGCCAAAGGAATTTGTTGACTTACTGCGGGGCACACGGGCCACAGGAATAAGAGCCTCGATGGACGTAGAATCGCTGTTCACCAACGTACCAGTGGACGAGACAATCGGGATGATAGCCGACAGAGTGTATCGTGATCCAGCCTGTACTCCTCTTGACATACCAGAAAATATCCTAAGGAAACTACTCCAAGCTTGTACTAAAGAGGCACCCTTCTTGAGCCCGGATGGGCACATGTATAAGCAAGTAGATGGGGTCGCCATGGGTTCTCCCCTAGGTGTTCTGTTTGCAAACTTCTACATGGGCACCATCGAGCAAAAAGTCTTAGTCGACATGAACTTGAAACCGGCCATATACTGCAGGTATGTTGACGACATTTTTACACAGGTACCTGATGTCAGACATCGGCAGGAGCTGAAGGAGGCATATGAGCGGAGTTCCTTGCTGCGTTTCACTTACGAGATGGAAAAGGATGGGAAGCTGCCCGTTCTAGATGTAACAGTCATGGAAAAGAGCGGAGGTTTCCACACTGCAGTCTAATCTAAGGAAACGAACATAGGAATGTGCGTAAATGCCAAAAGCGACTGCCCAGATAGGTACATGAGGAGTGTTGATAACGCATATATCGACCCTGCTCAAAACCACAGCTCAGAATGGAAGCAAGTCGACGAAGAACTCTGTAGGGTAAGGCAGGTCCTAGTCAACAACGGCTTCTCCAATGGTTTCGTCGAAGACATCATAAGAAGGAAAGTGAAACGCCATGCAACCTCTGAAGAGACAACCAACACAACACCTATACCCCCTATTAGACTATTTTACAGGAACTTCTTTTCCACAGCTCATAAAACGGAGGAAAGGGTCCTGAAAGATATTGTTAATAGAAACGTTATCCCTACAGACAAAAATCAAAGGATACAACTGACGATTTACTATAAAACCAGAAAAACGGCCAGCCTACTCATGAGAAACTCTCCAGACACAAAGCAGAACGCTTTAAAAGAGACCAACGTCGTCTATGCCTTCAAATGCCCACTTGGGGACTGTAAGCTCCAAATAACCCAGTATATAGGCAAGACAACAACATCTCTTTCTAGGCGTTTAACGATGCATAAGCAACAGGGCTCCATTAAGGAACATATAATCTCTTCCCACAACCAAACCATCGCCAGAGAAATCCTAGTAAACAACACAGAAATCATCGATAGATACAGCGATTGCAGACGGCTTGACGTTTGCGAGGCAGTGCACATTAAGAAGTCAATACCAGCAATCAACAGCCAATTAATGCACAACTATATTCTACCTACCTCAAGACTCCGCTCCAATATAGAAGCATCAAGAAATATGGACCAATAGGCTTTCTACAATCACTTCCATTTCAATACTCATTGTTTCGTGTTCTGTCTTGTGTTGATGAAATTAATACCCTATTAAATACCACCTCACCCCATCTACCTCACTCAAATGTAGATATAAACAAATCGGAGATATGTAAGTTCTATTCAGTTGTGTATGTGTAAAGTCTTTGAAAATGTAATAAGTTTTACGAAACGCGCTCAAGTGTCGCGTCAGACTAGAAATAAAAATGAATTTTGGAGAATTGATTTTTGAATTACCTCCAACAGTGAAAAGAAATGTACGAAAGATCGAGAAAATTCGTGTTAGAATTATTAATCTTACTTTTTCGGTCATATTTAATATATATATATATATATATATATATAAATATATATATATATATATATATATATATATATATATATATATATATATATATATATATATATATATATATATATATATATATGTTTCATTGAATATGACCGCATATTCTGTATTTATTATTTTCTGGTTTAGGGCTTCTATCCCTCTAACTATTTTCTTAGCATCAGGGCTTAATTGAAATAGGAGTTCTCCAAAACTCATTTTCGTACTTTTAAGGTGAAGAAAAGAAGTGATTTACTATAGAGTGTATTACACTTATTTGTATAATTTGCACGACGTTTCGAACCTCCATGGTTCATTCTCAAGTGAACAGATCTTACAATACTAGTTGATTTTATACCCGCATTAGGTCTCAGCCTACTATGCAAGGCCCGATTTGCCTAATAAGCCAAGTTTTCATGAATTAATTGTTTTTCGACTACCTAACCTACCTAACCTAACCTAACCTAACCTAACTTTTTCGGCTACCTAACCTAACCTAACCTATAAAGATAGGTTAGGTTAGGTTAGGTAGAGTTAGTTAGGTTCGGTCATATATCTACGTTAATTTTAACTCCAATAGAAAAAAAATTACCTCATACATAATGAAATGGGTAGCTTTATCATTTCATAAGAAAAAAATTATAGAAAATATAATAATTCATGAAAACTTGGCTTATTAGGCAAATCGGCCTTGCATAGTAGGCTGAGAAGTGCGTTCTGGCTACTAGGTACGACATATATATATATATATATATATATATATATATATATATATATATATATATATATATATATATATATATATATATATATATATATATATCTATATACTCGATTACCTCTACAGCACATACTCATACATATTCATCTACTACTATTGCTCACTTGTTCAACACACCACTTCCTATACTTACCCTACATGACCCACATACCACTGCCCCATTCCAACATGATTCTACCGAGTGTCAAGTGTCACGTGGTCGGACGGCATTTGCGCACACCCCGGGGAACCCGCAGAACCCTGTGTGACTACATACCTGTGCACCACCTAAGCAGGGGGGCCTAATGGGCTCACCTGCTCAGATGCTGCGCATGGTCGTAGTCAGACTTTACACTGCTTTCTCACTCCCGTAAGCTTGTTTCTATTCCAGCACACTCCTGTAGCCTTCCTGAAACGAAACTCTAGCTTGTACTATAGTGTCGGGATCCTGTAGCTTCAGAACACTGCTTGTATTCCTATATTGTTGTCGCTTATGATTATTATTTTTTTTCACTTCGCCCTGAATGTTTAGTCATTCATTAAATGACTGAATGAGTAGGTATATATAGACTTTGCCTCCCTCTAAGTAAATGTTATATCCAGTTGACCTCTTACCTCACAATAACCACCAAATTAATGTCAGAAAACATGTCTCCAACACATCAGCACTCCCAATATTGTTATCATCACAAAGGACTTTAACATTCACACAGGTTAATATTCCGTGTCTCAAAATTGGGTCCCGGACCAAACATATAAGTGTGAGATCTCTATACACATTATGTATTATTTAATTTCTGATTTGGGATTAAAATGACAAAATTTTGATTTATAAATAACTGTTTAAATAATGGTTTTACCAACGGAAATTACGGAACGAACAACTAAACAATATCCCTGACGAATGTTTATTGAATGTTTTCAAGCGCAGGTTAGACGGTGTATGAATGAGTTTGATTTCGTATAAATAGGAGTTGCCACGAATTGGTCAATTAGTCTACAGCGTTTTTAACAATTCTCGTGCTCTTCTGTTCTCTTTTCGAGGAAATGGGCTCCTGATTGCTACAGTCGCTTCCTCACGCACTGTCCAAAAAGAACATAAAACTATTTATTTAAATTGTATAAGTTTATATTAAAGAAAGACCTGGATAATTACTGGTTTAGAAACAATGTTGTTGAACCATGAAACAATTTACTAGGTAACATAATAGACTTAAGATCGATTGATTGTTTCAGTTGTAAATTAGAGTTTGGTAGATATATGAGGAAACTGCCTCGTTGGATTCAATAAGCATAATTCAGTTTCTATAATACTTAAGTTCTAAGGTCCAGTGTCTTCACAATCATACAGAAGTTACCGTTGCAGCCTCCAAAGACATCAATTACATACCACATTAACTAGACGATCAAAGACAAAATTTAGTACACCTCCTGGCGTTTCTGCGCCAAGAAGTGTAACCTAATGGTTAAGAGGAAGTATTAGGAAGTGGTTAAGTATTAAGTGTTACTTAATACTTGACCTCAGTAATTCATTTCACTGTACTCTTGAGAGAAGAGCGCCTACTTACCCACTCGCAAGCCAAGCAGCTTAAATGGAATTATATTGCGCTTCCATGACTTTCATATTTAATAGACGATTAGAGTCGAGCACAATACCGGAATCGTAGAGACTTGCAAATGTTGCGTCCATCTTTAAGACGAGAGAAAGGTCACGTGCGTAGCACTATCAACCAGTTTTGCTCTCTGAAGTGGCTAAATTCTATGAATTGATTATTCAACTCTGAGATGTTGTCCCCTCTCGAGTATGCCTCAGTCTTCTGTCCACTTCTTGCTGCCTCCTGTAAGCATTTTCCTCGTGAATATCCGATTTTACTTACTGTAATCATCTGTTTTCTTCCTTAACACCTCCAGTCTCCTCCTCTACACATCTACTCTCTTGTCCTAAATGCATCTAATCTCTTCCTGTACACCTCTACTGTACGCCTCTACTCTCCTCCTCTACGACTACGATTCAAAGATTTTCCTCAGATATGTCAAGTTATTTCAATTGTGTATCAGAGCATTTCTAATGACTTCAACCTGTATAGTATATCCATTTTCAAAACTCCCCTCCGTCCTCTTAATGTGGTTTGTATGATTCTTTGGGAGTCAAGTTGACGTATTGCCACTACTGGTGATATTTATGGGCCGAGCAGCCAACGCCACGCGGAAAAACGTGTTTACAATCTGTTGCACAAGTTGCAAACACGTCCCTGGCTAATATTGCCGGCGCTCAGGGGCCGTCCTGGAGTCTAAAGACGAAGATAAACGACTCGAAAAACACGGAAGACTTATTTATCATCTATAGAGGCAGAGACCTTTGAGAACGGTGAAAGTTCTAAGGTCAGGTATTTTTAATTCAAATAAAATTGAGTTAAATTTAATTCAAATTGAATTAAATTTAATTTAAATTTAATTAAATTTATTTAAATTAAAAATTTATCCATTTGTTTTACTTCTCGGAGAAGTATTTTCTTTGATTGTGACTTTACACTTGTTTGTTATTGCAAAGTAATTTCAGTACGTCGGTTGTCGTGTGTGTGTCGGTGGAATTGATTTAAAAAAAGAAGATGTTTATTACTGAAGAGTTGAATTCAAAGCATATTTTGTTTCAGATTGGCTTTTGTGGGATATTGACGCTTCAAAAATGCAAAAAGACTAAAATAATACACACACATACACACACACATACACACACACAAACTGGTACACACACATCTCTACACACACGCACACATAGTGGTACACGCACATAACCGCACATACACACAGACACACAGACACACACACACACACACACACACAAACAAACGAACAGAGAGACAAACAGAGAGAAAGATCTAGGAGTTGATATCACACCAGTAGTAGGGATGGCAACGCACAGAACATTTTTTTTGGGGGGGGGAAAATGTTCTGTGCGGGCCAGGGTTTTCAGGTCCAAAATGTTCTGTGCGGGCCAGGGTTTTCAGGTAAATTTAGAAAATGTTCTGTGCGGGCCAGGGTTTTCAGGTAAATTTAGAAAATCACCTGTGCGGGCCAGGGTTTTTCAGGCGAATTTGGGGAGTCACAGATTTGGAAGTAAGGAGTTCTTATGAGAAAAATAATTTCCGAGATCTTAGAAGTTTGTTAAAGCTCTTATAATGAAAATAAGTATGAAAATCTTAAAGAAAATTTTTAGAAAATATCGTGTTTGTGTCACAGCATTTCCAGGTGAACTCTACGGACATATTTTGCCTGTTTTCAACTTCTGAAAAAGTTACCTGTGTGAGCCATGGTTTTCAGGTCCAAAGGGAAAAAATCCCCTGTGAGGGCCAGGGTTTTCAGGTAAATTTAGAATATCTTTATGACCAAATTTTGTAAAAAAAAGACCATTTTCAGAGAATATAGTCTTAGATGTTTTGTTAAGGAAAACAGACAACTTAGCCATAACATTTAGTTTTATAACCATTTACAGCTATTTCACCTGTAAAGACCAAAATTGAACAGAGCCCAGTTATAGACAGAATTTCGTCAGAGACCATTTTATACCTAAAAATGAATAGAGTCCACTTTGTGAGCAAAATTAGTCAGAGACAGTTTTTAGCTCATATTTCATCAGAGTCCAATTATCAACAAAAATTCGCCAGAGTCTACTTTGAGAGCAAAATTAGTCAGAGACAGTTTTAAGCTCAAATTTCATCAGTGTCCTGTAATCTGTGAAAATTCATCAGAGTCCAGTTCTTTATCGAAATTCATCAGAGTCCAGTTCTTGATCGAAATTCATCAGAGTCCAGTTTTCTAGCAAAATTCATCAGAGTCCAGTTCGTGATCGAAATTCATCAGAGTCTAATTAAAGACCCAAATTTGACAGAGACCACATTTTCGCTACTAGCAGTCCAATCCCCCTGAAATTTTAAACAGTCATATTTCAGACGTAGTAAATAAGATCAAGTCAGTTACTGAGCTCCAGCTCTTCTCCCCCTGTATTTGCATATTTTCTCTATATTCAGCTGTGTTCTTCACATTTTTCCATGTTTTCTGTGTTCATTCCATGTTCTACAAATGTTCACAGCATGCTCAGTTCAAATTCTTTCTGCCGTTTTCCCCGTATATTCACTATGTTCTTTGTCATGTTTTTCATGTACATCATATGTTCTCTGTATAACTTTTATACTCAATATTCATGTTCTCAATGTTCTTAGCTTGTTCTTCACATGTTCAGTGTTCATTCTTTGTATTCCCTATGTTCCTTATCATGTCTTCATATTCTCTATAAGTTCTTATTCCCTGCATGATCACTCTATTCATTAACTTTTTCTTACATGTTTTCTGTGTTCACCGTATGTTCACTATGTTCTTTGTCATGTTTTTCATGTACATCATATGTTCTCTGTATAACTTTTATACTCAATATTCATGTTCTCAATGTTCTTAGCTTGTTCTTCACATGTTCAGTGTTCATTCTTTGTATTCCCTATGTTCCTTATCATGTCTTCATATTCTCTATAAGTTCATATTCTCTGCATGTTCACTCTATTCATCAACTTTTTCTTACGTGTTTTCTGTGTTCACCGTATGTTCACTGTGTTCATTCCCCTACTTAACCTCAATTTTTTTATGTTCTTTGTTTCTTTAAACCAATTTGTTTCTTCCATTCACTAACTAGTTCTTTGTCAAATAATATTATACTGCAATACAGTTCCCTCAACAATGTTAGTCACCCAGTTTTATTTGCAAAACTATGTCAAAGTAATTCTCGTAGTCAACTTAATAGTTCTACCAACCCCGTTCTTAAACAAATCTACACTTTATTCAGTTCCAAATTTACAAAGACAAACCTTTCTTGTAACTTCTTAACTAAAAATCTTTCGCCAATCAACTAAACCATAGTCACTTTCGTCATTTCTCAACTAAACTTATTATCCAATCAACCAAAAAAATAGTCAGGAATAATCTCATTCAACACCGTTCTTAACTAAAACAACCTTTCTCTTAGCTAAAAATTGTCAAAGGAATCTTTCCAGCACTGTTCATAACTAAACTTATTCCCTAGTCATCAGAAAATAACCGTGTTCTTCATGTTTCATTGTCATTTCATAACTAAAATTATCCATCAATCAACAGAAAAAGTCATATTCATCATTGTTCCTAACTAAAATTATGTTTTCGTCAAGTAAGAAAATATAGTCAAAGATATCTATCATCGTCGTTCTTAACTGACATTTATACTTTGTGGAGCACTAAAATAGTCACTGTCGTCATATTTTTTTCTTTGTCTTTCCTCAACTAAAATAGTCAAATGTAACTTTTTCAACACTTTCGTAACTAAAATTATATGCCGCTAAGTAAGAAAAATAGTCAAATGTAACTTTTTCAGCACTTTCGTAAAAATTATATGTCGTTAAGTAAGAAAAATAGTCAAAGGTGCTCTCCGTAACACCAAAGTTACTCTTCGAGATACCAAAAGACACTCTCAAACACTCAAAAATTTACTCGCATCCTCAAAGTTATTCTCAGAGTCATCAAAAAGTTAATCTCAGTCATCAAAGTGCTATTCTCTAAGTAGCCTTTTAATTCATCCGAGAAACTTTCTAAGACATCTTCGTTCATTAAAGTTAATCTCAGAGGCATAAAAGTTATTCTCAGAGTCATCAAAAAGTTAATATCAGTCATCAAAATGCTATTCTCTAAGTAACCTTTCGTTCATCAGAGAATCTTTCTAAGACATCTTCGTTCATTAAAGTTAATCTCAAAGGCATAAAAGTTTTTCTCAGAGCTATCAAACTTATTCTCGATGCCATCAAAAAGTATTTTCTCGTTCATCAAAGTTAATCTCAGAGTTAACAAAGGTAATCTCTAACTCACTTTCGTTCAACATATTAATTCTCTAAGTCCTCAAAGTTATTCTCTAAGACAACAAAGGTATTCTCTAAGACAACAAAGTCTTTCTCAGAGCTATCAAACTTGTTCTCAAAGTCATCAAAGTTATTCCAAGAGACGTCAAAGTTAATCCAAGACATCATCTTTCATCAAAGATATTCTCTCTAAGCCATCAATGTTCTTCTCTAAGACATAAAAGTTATTCTCTATGTCATCAAAAAGTTATTCTCTGAGCTAACAAAATACTACTCATGTTCTCAAAGACATTCTCAAAGTCATCAAAGTTATTCTACGAGCTATCAAACTTGTTCTCAAAGTCATCAAAGTTATTCGGTAACTCACTTTTGTTCATTAAAGTTAATTTCTATGTTATAAAAGTTATTCTCAGAGACATCTAAAGTTAATCTTGCTCATCAAAGTTGTTCTCTAAGACATAAAAGTTATTCTCAGAGTCATCAAAAGTTGTTCTCTAAGACATCAATGTTGCTATCTAAGACATCAAAGATGTTCTCTAAATCATAAAAGTTAATCGTTAAGTCACCTTCGTTCATTAGAGAAACTTTCCAATCCATATTCGTTGACCAAAGTTATTCTCAGAGTCATCAAAGTGATCTCTAATTCACCTTCGTTCTCCAAAAGTTGTTCTCTAAGACACCTTCGTTCATCAAAGAAACTCTCCTTCTTCCATCATGTTATTCTTTAAGACATCTTCAGTCATAAAATTTCTCTCCAAAATGTAACTAGTTCAGCTTTTCATACCAAACCTGCACTTCTGTTAAAACATATTTTCTTAGTTGCTTTACCCTAAAACTGTTCTCTGAACTACACTGTTCAAACCTACGTAACCTATCCTCTCCACCCAATGTTACTTAGTTAACGTAACATTCCTAAACCTAACTTTACCTATCCTAACATAACCTACCTTACCTTACCTATCTTACCTAACTTTACCTATCCTAACATAACTTAACCTTCATAACCTAACTTTACCTATCCTAACATAACCTACCTTACCTTAACTATCTTACCTAACTTTACCTATCCTAACATAACTTACCTTACCTATCATACCTAACTTACCTAACCTAACTTACCTACATTTACCTAACTTACCTACATTACCTAACTTTACCTATCCTAACTTAACTTGCCTAACTTATCCTGCTTAACCTAACTTACCTACATTTACCTAACTTAACCTGCTTAACCTAACTTTACCTATCCTAACTTAACTTAATAACTAAATAACTTAATAATAAAAGAGAATAACTTTTATGTCTTAGAGAAGAACATTGATGGCTTAGAGAGAATATCTTTGATGAAAGATGATGTCTTGGATTAACTTTGACGTCTCTTGGAATAACTTTGATGACTTTGGGAACAAGTTTGATAGCTCTGAGAAAGACTTTGTTGTCTTAGAGAATACCTTTGTTGTCTTAGAGAATAACTTTGAGGACTTAGAGAATTAATATGTTGAACGAAAGTGAGTTAGAGATTACCTTTGTTAACTCTGAGATTAACTTTGATGAACGCATACTCCAATCCTGGAGTATGCAAGCCCAGCATGGAGCTCGTACCATGTCGAGCGCAAGACGAAGCTGGAAAAAGTTCAGAGGTATGCCACTAGACTATTCCCAGAACTAAGAGGCAAGAGTTACGATGAAAGGCTGCAGGAAAGGCACCTTACGACATTGGAAGACATAAGAGTAAGAGGAGACATAATCACTACCTACAAAATCCTCAGGGGAATTGACAGGGTAGGCAAGAATAAACTATTCAACACTGGTGGTACGCGAACAAGGGGACACAGGTGGAAACTGAGTACCAAAATGAGCCACAGGGACGTTAGAAGGAACTTTTTGAGTGTCAGAGTACTAAACAGATGGAATGCACTAGGAAGTGATGTGGTGGAGGCTGACTCTATACACAATTTCAAATGTAGATATGATAGAGCCCAGTAGGCTCAGGGATCTGTACACCAGTTGATTGACAGTTGAGAGGTGGGCCCAAAGAGCCAAAGCTCAACCCCCGCAAACACAACTAGGTGAGTACAAAATACCTTAACCAACCTCACAAAACATACCTCACTCTGGTCTATCATGGACCTTCATCATGGAGGCCTTGTCGGGGACCGGGCCGCGGGGACGTTGAGCCCGAAATCATCGCAAAGTAACCGCAAGATATAATAAACCTGACCAATACCAACACACACCATAACACACTCTGTTACCAATGTTATCAATGTTACAATGATACCAATGTTACCAATGATACCAGTTACACCAACATAATCAGTATGATGAATATGTATTTACAACTTATGGAACAAGTGGACGACATTACTCCTGAATTGATTGTAATTTCAGAACAAAAGTTAAATTACAAAGGAATTCTACGGTGAAGGGTGTAAGGAAGAAGAGAGAGAGAACAGAAAGAGAAAGAGAATAACAGGTGGGTACAATAACCAAAGACAACCACCAGGAAATGGAGACATTAGCTTTGGAAAGGACTTGAGGGTTGTGAGGACCTGTTGAGGACCTCCAGTACACCAGTTGAGGACCTCCAGTACACCAGTTGAGGACCTCCAGTACACCAGTTGAGGACCACCAGTACACCAGTTGAGGACCTCCAGTACACCAGTTGAGGACCACCAGTACAACAGTCGAGGACCTCCAGTACACCATATGAGGACCTCCAGTACACTAGTTGAGGACCTCCAGCACAACAGTTGAGGACCTCCAGTACACCAGTTGAGGACCACCAGTACACCAGTTGAGAACGTCCAGTACACCAGTTGAAGACCACCAGTACACCAGTTGAGGACCTCCAGTACAACAGTTGAGGACCTCCAGTACAACAGTTGAGGACGTCCAGTACACCAGTTGAGGACCTCCAGTACACCAGTTGAGGACCTCCAGTACACCAGTTGAGGACGTCCAGTACAACAGTTGAGGACGTCCAGTACAACAGTTGAGGACCTCCAGTACACCAGTTGAGGACCTCCAGTACAACAGTTGAGGACCTCCAGTACACCAGTTGAGGACCTCCAGTACACCAGTTGAGGACGTCCAGTACACCAGTTGAGGACCACCAGTACACCAGTTGAGGACCTCCAGTACAACAGTTGAGGACCTCCAGTACAACAGTTGAGGACCTCCAGTACACCAGTTGAGGACGTCCAGTACACCAGTTGAGGACCACCAGTACACCAGTTGATGACCTCCAGTACAACAGTTGAGGACCTCCAGTACAACAGTTGAGGACCTCCAGTACAACAGTTGAGGACCTCCAGTACACCAGTTGAGGACCTCCAGTACACCAGTTGAGGACCTCCAGTACACCAGTTGAGGACCTCCAGTACACCAGTTGAGGACCTCCAGTACAACAGTTGAGGACCTCCAGTACACCAGTTGAGGACCTCCAGTACACCAGTTGAGGACCTCCAGTACACCAGTTGAGGACCTCCAGTACACCAGTTGAGGACCTCCAGTACACCAGTTGAGGACGTCCAGGACAACAGTTGAGGACCTCCAGTACAACAGTTGAGGACCTCCAGTACAACAGTTGAGGACCTCCAGTATACCAGTTGAGGACCTCCAGTACACCAGTTGAGGACCTCCAGTACAACAGTTGAGGACCTCCAGTACACCAGTTGAGGACCACCAGTACACCAGTTGAGGACCTCCAGTACAACAGTTGAGGACCTCCAGTATACCAGTTGAGGACCACCAGTACACCAGTTGAGGACCTCCAGTACAACAGTTGAGGACCTCCAGTACACCAGTTGAGGACGTCCAGGACAACAGTTGAGGACGTCCAGGACAACAGTTGAGGACCTCCAGTACAACAGTTGAGGACCTCCAGTACACCAGTTGAGGACCTCCAGTTCACCAGTTGAGGACCTCCAGTATACCAGTTGAGGACCTCCAGTACACCAGTTGAGGACCTCCAGTACAACAGTTGAGGACCTCCAGTACAACAGTTGAGGACCTTCAGTACACCAGTTGAGGACCTCCAGTACACCAGTTGAGGACCTCCAGTACAACAGTTGAGGACCTTCAGTACACCAGTTGAGGACCTCCAGTATACCAGTTGAGGACCTCCAGTACACCAGTTGAGGACCTCCAGTACAACAGTTGAGGACCTCCAGTACACCAGTTGAGGACCTCCAGTATACCAGTTGAGGACCTCCAGTACACCAGTTGAGGACCTCCAGTACAACAGTTGAGGACCTCCAGTACACCAGTTGAGGACCTCCAGTATACCAGTTGAGGACCACCAGTACACCAGTTGAGGACCTCCAGTACAACAGTTGAGGACCTCCAGTACACCAGTTGAGGACCACCAGTACAACAGTTGAGGACGTCCAGGACAACAGTTGAGGACCTCCAGTACAACAGTTGAGGACCTCCAGTACACCAGTTGAGGACCTCCAGTTCACCAGTTGAGGACCTCCAGTATACCAGTTGAGGACCTCCAGTACACCAGTTGAGGACCTCCAGTACAACAGTTGAGGACCTCCAGTACAACAGTTGAGGACCTTCAGTACACCAGTTGAGGACCTCCAGTACACCAGTTGAGGACCTCCAGTACAACAGTTGAGGACCTCCAGTACAACAGTTGAGGACGTCCAGTACAACAGATGAGGACCTCCAGTACACCAGTTGAGGACCTCCAGTACACCAGTTGAGGACCTCCAGTACACCAGTTGAGGACCTCCAATACAACAGTTGAAGACCACCATTACACCAGTTGAGGACCTCCAGTACAACAGTTGAGGACCACCAGTACACCAGTTGAGGACGTCCAGTACAACAGTTGAGGACCTCCAGTACAACAGTTGAGGACCTCCAGTACACCAGTTGAGGACGTCCAGTACACCAGTTGAGGACCTCCAGTACACCAGTTGAGGACGTCCAGTACAACAGTTGAGGACCACCAGTACACCAGTTGAGGACCTCCAGTACAACAGTTGAGGACCTCCAGTACAACAGTTGAGGACCTCCAGTACAACTGTTGAGGACGTCCAGTACAACAGTTGAGGACCACCAGTACACCAGTTGAGGACCTCCAGTACAACAGTTGAGGACCTCCAGTACACCAGTTGAGGACGTCCAGTACAACAGTTGAGGACGTCCAGTACAACAGTTGAAGACCACCAGTACACCAGTTGAGGACGTCCAGTACACCAGTTGAGGACGTCCAGTACAACAGTTGAGGACGTCCAGTACAACAGTTGAGGACCACCAGTACACCAGTTGAGGACGTCCAGTACAACAGTTGAGGACCTCCAGTACAACAGTTGAGGACCTCCAGTACAACAGTTGAGGACCTCCAGTACAACAGTTGAGGACGTCCAGTACACCAGTTGAGGACGTCCAGTACAACAGTTGAGGACCTCCAGTACAACAGTTGAGGACCTCCAGTACAACTGTTGAGGACCTCCAGTACAACAGTTGAGGACCTCCAGTACAACTGTTGAGGACGTCCAGTACAACAGTTGAGGACCTCCAGTACAACAGTTGAGGACCTCCAGTACAACAGTTGAGGACGTCCAGTACACCAGTTGAGGACGTCCAGTACAACAGTTGAGGACCTCCAGTACAACTGTTGAGGACTTCCAGTACAACAGTTGAGGACCTCCAGTACAACAGTTGAGGACGTCCAGTACACCAGTTGAGGACGTCCAGTACACCAGTTGAGGACCTCCAGTACAACAGTTGAGGACCTCCAGTACAACAGTTGAGGACCTCCAGTACAACAGTTGAGGACCTCCAGTACAACTGTTGAGGACGTCCAGTACAACAGTTGAGGACCTCCAGTACAACAGTTGAGGACCTCCAGTACAACAGTTGAGGACGTCCAGTACACCAGTTGAGGACGTCCAGTACAACAGTTGAGGACCTCCAGTACAACTGTTGAGGACTTCCAGTACAACAGTTGAGGACCTCCAGTACAACAGTTGAGGACGTCCAGTACACCAGTTGAGGACGTCCAGTACAACAGTTGAGGACCTCCAGTACAACAGTTGAGGACGTCCAGTACACCAGTTGAGGACGTCCAGTACAACAGTTGAGGACCTCCAGTACAACAGTTGAGGACCTCCAGTACAACAGTTGAGGACCTCCAGTACAACAGTTGAGGACGTCCAGTACACCAGTTGAGGACGTCCAGTACAACAGTTGAGGACCTCCAGTACAACAGTTGAGGACCTCCAGTACAACAGTTGAGGACCTCCAGTACAACAGTTGAGGACCTCCAGTACAACTGTTGAGGACGTCCAGTACAACAGTTGAGGACCTCCAGTACAACAGTTGAGGACCTCCAGTACAACAGTTGAGGACCTCCAGTACAACAGTTGAGGACCTCCAGTACAACAGTTGAGGACCTCCAGTACAACTGTTGAGGACTTCCAGTACAACAGTTGAGGACCTCCAGTACAACAGTTGAGGACGTCCAGTACACCAGTTGAGGACGTCCAGTACAACAGTTGAGGACCTCCAGTACAACAGTTGAGGACCTCCAGTACACCAACTGGTTAGTTAGTGACTAAACTAGTCACTAACCGGTATCATTCAGTGTTACCTAAATCTTCTCCAAAGTCGACAAATATTTGTCTCTATATTGAACTCTGTTAAAAAAGTAAATTGTTACCCAAAATTATTAGTCAGTCATATGAACGTTAATAAATTATGTTTTGTCAAATGTTACCGTCTGAGTACTTTATTTAATTTTTCAGATACTTCAAATGACCTAGAGTCAGTAAAATTATAGGAAAGCATTCAAGGTGAACCAATGATGCTCGACAATTGAATGTTAAGGTTACGAATATCCTTCTCATTAATCCCAACATATTGCATTTTTTTTAATTTAAGATATATATAAAAGTGCTATTTTCGGTATCATGTTAAAATAATTTAATTTTGGATTTTAACGTCTTACATTTTGTTAAATACAGCATCAAATTTACCAGTTCCCTGTAATTTGATATTCGAGTCATTAAATCTTGAGATATATCAATCTGCAAATCAACACATCTAATGATGTATGCATTAACAACCCAAAAATTCTAAATATCCAAATCTCCTCCATATACTCAACAAATCATTGAAGTACAGAGCCTCAGCTAAACCAACGAGTCTTGTTGTAGAGATGTTTATCTTGTGTACACCACATTCACAATGTACACCACATTCACAATGTACACCACATTCACAATGTACACCACATTCACAATGTACACCACATTCACAATGTACACCACATTCCATCATCTTTTATTAAAAAGTGACGCTTGCCAACACAGGATTTTTCGTATGCCATATTTGAAACGTGATCCATACCGATTTATCCTGGGTTCGTATCCTTGGCGGGGGAGGATTTTCAAGGCGCAAAAATAAAATGAGTACCTGGTTATTAAACGATTTGGCTGGTCGTGTTCCGGGGAACATTGGATTAAGGACTTGCCTGAAACAATATGCGTGCTACTGGCTGTACAAGAATGTACCAACTCTTGTATATTTCAATAAATATATAAATAAATAAATAATAAATACATTCCACACACCAACTTCGCATACCACATTGGAAACGTGTTCCATATATTCCCCACCCCAGGTGTTCGGCAACAGGGAGTGAAAGTTAACTTTATCCATTCATTCAGGCGCTGATAAGATAAGATATGATAAGGAGCAACATATTAAACAACAATTGATTCAGGATGGAAGAGTCGCATTCACTCCCACTAAAACATGTAGGGAAGTACTGGTAGCCAAGCACGCACGCACACGCACGAGCACACACACCATTGACAAAGGGATGTAAATAAGCCAGAAAGCTCTGAAATTGCAAGTACAAATGCATGCAAATACTAAAAGTGGCACTGACCATCTCTCGACACACATTCCCATTTATCTTGAGATGATTTCGGAGCTTACCGTCCCTAGCGGCACAGTCTCCTTTTTGTTACACACCCCTCAGGAAGCAGCCCGTAGCAGCTGTCTAACTCTCAGGTACCTATTTACAGCTAGGTAACAGGGACTTTAGGGTGAAAGAAAAAATTTGCTCATTTGTTTACGCCTCGGGGATCGAAAGCAGAACCTCAGGACTACGAATCCGAAGCACTGTCCTCTCAGCTGCCAGGCGCCCATATACATATGTTTAACACTTATGTTCATACTCATACAAAAATACACATATGGAATAGCATCCAATTATATATATATATATATATATATATATATATATATATATATATATATATATATATATATATATATATATATATATATATATATATATATATATATAGGAAAAGCCAAGAAAAGTATGCCGATAAAGTCCCTTTGTTGTTATTGGAAGGCAAGCATCTCTGTCTGATCAAGGACTTTGATAAATTTGTTAAGAATATTAACCACCACTCTGAAAGGATTCCTAATGCTCATAAATTCTGCAAAATTTGCCTTTTGCATGCTCCCTTAGATGAAATTCAGGCTCACGAAGAGTCATGCACTGTATCCCAAGTATTTTCGTTCTATAATCCTAATGAGAAAATAATTTTTAAAAATTACGGTAGGACCTATAGCCCGACTCACACCGCCTATTACGACTTCGAGTGCCTTTTAGACCGCCAAAATCCTCGAGGCACGGTAGAATGTAAGCATAAAGCAATTGCTTATGCCTACATGATTTTTGACAGGGAATTCAATGTCGTAGAAACGTATTCATACGTAGGTCCAGACGCGGTTAATCATTTTATTACAAAGCTAAAAGCCTCATGGAAAGCTATTCATGCTCAGCTCCCCAACTTCCCTAAGAACTTGTCTAGAGAACAGGAAAGAATGTTTCAAAGACAAAATACGTGTCAATTGTGTCATCAAACTTTCAAGAATAAGAAAGATAAACATAGACATCATAATCATGCTATTCAGGAAAATAATTACCTAGGTGCTTATTGTGCTCGTTGCAATTTACAATGTAAAAATGCTCGTAGATACTTGACCACATTTTCCCATAATGCTGCCTATGATCTTGGAATTTTACTTAAAGAACTGCCCAAAAATCCTCGCCGCGTTGTAGAAATTCTAACCAAGGAAGGATTGAAGTTTATGCAAGTCATCATAGGCGAACTTAAATTCCTAGATAGCCTAGTTCTCCTTAATGGGTCATTAGGAACCTTAGCAAACGAGCACGTTGCCGGTAAGAAACCCACCAAGTATACTGAACACATATTAAATGGCGTATCCAATGAGGCTAAAGCTCTGTTAATTAAAGGTAAACAAAGCCTATGTTATGATTATATTTCTTCCATGGACGTGTTAGACGAACCTCAGCTCCCATCGCGAGATAAGTTTTACAATGTTTTACATAACGCTCCACTGTCTGAAGAAGATTATAACAATGCTCTTAAAGTATTTAATTTAGGGAACTGTAGAAACATCAAGGATTACCTCATGTTATATTTAAAAGTTGACGTAGGAATGCTAGTTGATATATTTACACTTTGGCGAACATCACTGAAAGAAATTTATGAACTAGATATTGTTTTCTATGTATCACTTCCTAGTTACGCTTGGGACGCGTTCTTATTTAAATAAAAAGTTGTACTTGACTATGTGTATGATCAGAATGTATATGATTTGAGAAGGAATCTTAGAGGGGGGTTCACATCTTCCATAAGACAATTTACACAGGCTGTTAACGAGCACACTACATCTAACCCTAGCTCTGATGACGATACTCACATTTTGTACCTCGACTTCAACAGCCTATATGCAGCGTGCATGGCTGAGGTACTTCCCCAGGGAGGGATTAGACAATTAACTGACATTGAGCGGGATACCTTATTAGGGCAAGGGTTACAACATATCCCCTCTGATCAAGACAAAGGCTATTGGATTTTATGCGATACAAAACATGTATCTCCCGAGGTAGCTAGGTATACAGATGATCTGCCCCTTGTACAGTCTCATACTAATATAACTGAGTAGTTTTTGTCAGAGTACAGTAAGAAAACCCTTAATGATGAAAAACGTAAGCTCCCACCTAAAAATACTAAATTAATTCCATCCCACTTGCCCCAAAACAACTACTTAGTGAGCCTTGATTTCCTGCAATTGCTATTAAAACTAGGACTAGAAGTTGAACGAGTAAAAACAATCTATGAATTTAAACAGGCTCCCTAATTAAAAGATTTTATTTCAACCAACATTCGAGAACGAGCCAATACTACCTGTAAGGTTAAAGGAAAAGCCTTTAAACTCATAAGTAATAGTCTGTACAGGAAATCAATGACCAGTATTTCTAGATATGCTAATACTCACCATCTAGTAACGACAAAACATTCATTCTTAACTCATGCAAGAAACCCTTTGTATAAACGAGCTATCTCTTTAGGTCCAGATAGGGTTCTCTGTACAATAATGAAAGACATCCTTAAAGTTACCACTCCTTCTTACATGAGATATCAGATCTTGCAGATAGCCAAGAGGCGTTTATACGAGTTCTGGTATAATGTAGTTAAAGCCCATTATGGGGAGAGAGCTAGACTAATTTATACGGATACAGACTCATTCATATTTACTCTGACCTGTAAAGATGCTTTCCAAGAAATGACAAAAGCTCCTCTAGTAGATTATATAGATTTCAGTAATTTCGACAAAGATCGTCCCATGTATTCTGCTACTCGCAAAGGTGAACTAGGACTCCTCAAGTCAGAAGTAAAGCAGAAAATTATAACTGAATTAATTGCACTCAAGCCTAAAACTTACTCCCTCCTAACCCTTGATAATGAACATTTATGTAAATGTAAATGGTATTCTTTATCACCAACAAAAGAAAATAACACATGCATCTTTTCAGAACACATTAGAGACAAATACAACTTTTAATTTTGTATCCCGATCCATTCGTAATGTTAACGGACAGATGTGCACGTGTAAAACAACTAAGCGCGGTCTGTCGGTTTTTGATGACAAGAGGTACCTCATTAGTCCCACAGAGTCATTAGCTTACGGTCACCCAGACATTCCTGAGCATGAGGTACAGGAAGAGGTGCAGGTAGAGGATCCAGTAATTGTAGACAATCCCCAACCAGGACGTCAATTGTTCCCCATTTTTAATCTTTGGGAAAAGCGGGATAGAGTCGCTCAGCAATTATTCCCTAACAACAACTAAGTCTATGTTACTGTATTGTCTATGTATTATCTATAACTATATTCAAATATCTATGTTATTTTGTTACTGTATTGGCTATGATTTGTTACTGTATTGGATATGAAAATGACTATGTTCAAATGTCTATGATATTTTGATATTGTATTGTCTATGACTATGATTTTGTTACTGTATTGGATATGAAAATGTCTATGATTTAATGTCTATGGCTATGTTCAAATGTCTATGATTTATTGGCTATGTTTAAAATAAAAACTCGAATGTACATTTCGTTTAAATACTCCTTTCATTATATATTTGTAGTTAGTCTATTGATTCCTAGCAACATGGAAGGGCAGAAAAAAGTTATTACTGAAACCCAGTTGAATATATTTAGTGAACCATCAAGAATTATTATTGCTGGATTTTCAAATGGTGGGAAGAGCTATTTATGTGCTAAAATGATAGAGAAATATCAGCAGAACTTTGCAAAAATAATTATCTGTGGAAGCGGGTATAAAGAGTTGAGAACTAATCCACTCATTAAACATAAGATATCTTTTTACTCTGAAATTGTAAACCCTTTAGACGATCGTGATCCAGAGGACACATCTCATATATTAGTTGTTTATGATGACTTGTATGTTGAATCTACAAACTCTAAAATAGTAAGTGATATATTTAGTAAGGGACGGCATGAGAACATCTCTGTTATTTTTATAACCCAAAATATATTTTTCAGTGGGAAATTTTCTAGATCTATAAGTTTAAATGCATCTCATTTTATTCTGCTTAAATCAAGAGACTTGTCCCAGATAGAAACATTAGGCAGACAAATATTCGGAAAACAAGATGGCAAGAAATTTTTAGATATATATAAGAAAGTGATTTCTCGACAGTATGGGTATTTACTTGTTGACTTGGGCGTTAAAACACCTGAATCCATAATATTTAGGGGAAATATTGTAAATGAACCCCCATATGAAATAGTGTATCAATGGTGAACATTACACAAACTCTTAATAAGATATACAATGACCCCAAGTCCATAGGTGGGTTTGGTGGCGTTTTAAAATTGTATAAGGCTGCAAAGAAAACAATCCCTGAATTAACTATAAAAGATGTGAAAGACTATTTAAAAACGTCTAATGCATATACCTTACATCTATTAACAAAACGTAAATTTAAACGAAGACGTATCTTAGCACCTAGGCCTAAAGCTTTCTTTACCAGTGACTTGGCTGATATGACATTGTTAGCTAAGCACAACAATGATATTAAATATTTATTAGTTTGTGTTGATATATTTTCAAGGTTTGCACATGTAGTTCCACTATCCACTAAATCAGGTCAGAGTGTAAGTGAAGCCATGAAAGCTATTCTGGATTTACCTTCATCAAAAGGTGTAAGGAAGCTTAACACTGATAAGGGCGGTGAATTCTATAATAAATATATGAAACGATTGTTAGACAGTAAAAACATTGAACTGTACAGTGTATTTTCTCAGGAAACTAAAGCCAGCATTGCAGAGAGATTTATAAGAACATTGAAAACTAAGATATATAAATATTTAACGGCTTATAATACCTTAACCTATATAAATGTCTTCCCTGATATGGTTAAAACGTATAATAGAACACCACATAGAGGATTAAAGGGGAAAATACCTATTGATGTACATGCTTTATCTTTGCCTCAAGATGTGACTAGGCAGTTTAAGCTCATGTATAAAGGAGAGCAG
This sequence comes from Procambarus clarkii, assembly GCF_040958095.1. Classification (NCBI taxonomy): domain Eukaryota; kingdom Metazoa; phylum Arthropoda; class Malacostraca; order Decapoda; family Cambaridae; genus Procambarus; species Procambarus clarkii. Next base: position 43,011,876 of record NC_091185.1, on the reverse strand, counting down.
CAGACTAAGCCACGCATCAGTAATCATCTGTCTGTGGGAGATACAGTACGGCTTGCCTTATCTAATCGTATTTCAAAGTTCAAAAGAGGTTTTCATCAACAGAACACTAAGGAAATATTTACTATTGCTCAAATTGATACTAAACAACCTGTGCCTTTATATTACCTAAAGACTTAAATAATAGACTTATAGAAGGCGGATTTTATAGAGGAACTGACTCCCACCTACTTGTTAGATACATTTGAAATTGAGAGAATTATAAGTAAACGTAAAGTTGGTAATACTAGTTTATATAAAGTTAGATACGTCGGTTACGACAGTTCATTTGATCAGTGGGTGAATTCAGATGACGTGAAGAAACAGCCCTTAGCAAGTATCGTGGATTTATCTATAATTTTAATATCTATGATTTTTATAACTATTAGCTGAATTAGGTTATAATTCTAGGAAAAAGTTAATTAAGACTCTTAAAAAGGAACATATACTTTGCCTATCTGAAATATTTAATAATTTCTTAAAAATTAAATTGAAGTTGGGAAGCCTATTTTAAAGAGACTTTCTAAATATAGAGCTCTACACCATACATTAGCCTGTAAGAAGAATGCTATTTCACTCAAGAAAGACATATTAACGAGTAAAAGAGGAGGTAATTTATTGGGTATTTTACTTCCCATAGCTAGAAATTTTATTTCAAGGCTATTTAATAAGGAATAATGAAAGAATTCTATCATGTACCACGAAAAGCTATTGATCAGCAGAAGCCTACGGCAGTAAGTGTTGAGAAGCCTACGACGACAGTGAGAACAAATCCTGTTATACAACACTTGATAGACTTAAGATTAAAGCTTAAGGATTATGATTTTGCAGTCTCCCTGTTAAATTATTTTAATACAACTGGACTTGTAAAGTGGGATGAGGAAGGGAACATTACATCACCAGTTACTGGGATCAATATTGTTGATGATGTTAGAGGCAGGATGTGCACTCCGAAATTGTTATTCCCAGAAGATAAATTGCCCATAGCCAAGTTGTTTTTTTCTTTGACCTCTACACCTAAGAATTTATTTAAAAATGTAGATACGAAAAATCAAGTGTTTTCTCCTCCGAGTTTGAAGAGGAAGATCAAGGCTGGAGATGAAGGAGAGTCTACCTGGATACCATATTAAGGTGAGTTTCTGTTTATATTTATCATTTACTAATAGTCTACAGGATGGATAGTTACGTTATATATGCAGCGAGTAACTCTGATACTGATGTATTTAAAAACAATGTTTTTGAAAATAGATTACATAATCAGCTGCCTTTAGACCCGAATAAAGCTTATGAAGTGTGCCTGAAGAATATATTCCTGCCTCCATCTTATTTCCCTGTTATGAGGAATGACCCGGAAAGTCATATTTCAGTTCAACTTCTAGTGTCTAATAAAAATTTATCTGATTTGAGTACGGTGAATACATCTTTCACTTTAAAGTCAGATATTTTAGCCAGTGATAATTGAATAGAGCTAACGACTATTTTTAATAGAGAAATTTCAACTATATTTTCAAAGGTTCACTGAGTTTTATAGGACCTGTACTAATTATAATTTCCCAAACCATGAGGGCGTTTATGTGAAATATGATTCGAGTATTAATCGAATTAAGTTTAATGCAGCATTTAGTGAGAAGTTGTTAAAATTATTTATTACAAAGGATGGTAAATTGGTTGTTCGAATTTTTTTATCTTTCGGTCGAAATATATGTAAAGTTATTGGAGCTGAAGTAGGTAAAGCCTATGATATTTTTATTATGAATAAACTACCTAATAACAGGATAACTGTACAAGATACATGCTATTATCATCCTAGGCCAGGAGGCCGTATAGGTTTCTTGTGTGTATATTGTGATAAGGTGCAGCCCACCATGTTTGGTAATCAGATTGTAAATATCTTGGATGTTGTTTCGTTTCAAAGTAATGTAACACACAGGAAATTATATAAACCTTTAAATACGACTAATATTGATGGCATCAGTATTAAATAAACAGATGAAGATGGGGAGCCTGTATATTTTGAAAAGGAAGGATGTACGATTGCAGTATTACATATTAGACCCGTTGATATATAACGGTAAGAGTAGAGGGAGTTTATCATTCTCTCCTGGCACGTTAAAACATGAGGGTCGGGTTTGTACAGCTGTCTGTTGACGAGGTAGAGCGATTTATCGCACCTCGAGGGAAGAGAGGTGGAGCACTGGGCGATATTACTGTTTTTGATAGAAGACATTTAAGAGGAGGTGGAATATTAAGATTCTTAACAGGTCTATCTCGTAGAGCAACTCCTTTCCTATTAAAAACTATCATGCCAGCAGCATTGACAATGGAACAGAATGTTTTGCAGGATATAAATGCAAGCCAAGGTACTTTGAAAGATTCAATTAGAAAACGCGGTATGGAAACGTTGGAACGTATAGGTCCTAAATTGGTAGCAGGTGGTCGAATAACGAAAAGTCCTGCCTATATAAAGAAAATGGATAGATATAGAGACGTGTTTTCATAAAACAGTACTAGTTGTATGCTAGACGCAGACATGATGAGTGTAAATGCTCCTAGTGCAGCATTGCAAGTTCCTTTAGAAAATTATACAGCCGATATAAGCGTTGGCTTTCCTAAAGTTAGTCCCCATAGAATAGTTGAAAGTACGATATTTTCAAGACAGACACAAGATATTTTAACTGTGAATTCAAGTATTAACAATAAATTTAAAGATTCTTATATTGAATTTCGTATCCCAGGAGTTAAGGGTCAATTTATTGATCTTTCGAGCTTGACGCTAGAACTGATGGTTGAATTAACGGTACCTGACGGAATTACGGCTTTAGCGGGTATTAAAAATGCATCAATAGTTAATGGTTTGTCCCAGACAATGTTTAAAGCTGTAACTGTTTATTTAAATGAGCAAGTGGTGGAAACTAATTCACTGTTCTCATATTTATCATATGTAAAGCTAATGACAACGCTTTCTGAATGTAAAGCTGAAAGATTTAAAGAACTAACGTATTTCTATATTGATGTTTTTCCTGAAAAATATGATGCAGATTATTTTAAGAATGCCTCAGAAGACCTTAAATCTAGATTTGTAAAGTTAAAAACTGAGGGAGTAAATTGTTGCTTTAAACTGCTATTGGACATTACAACTTTGAGCGAATATCTTTTGGATGGAATTGATATTCATTTGAGATTAGAACTTAACAGTGATCCGTGGGTTATAAACAGTATTGAATCTGGATACAAGTTTAACATTAAACTAGCTAGAATGTGGATTGATCGGATAACTCCATTCGCATCTGGATTGGAGGCTATTAATAGAGCTCTGGCTGAACAAAATACGCCAGTTACATATACGTTTGATAAGACACTCCACAAGACGTTCATTCTTGGGAATGGGCAGCAGAGATTAAGTATTTACCAGCCATGGGGGAGCATTATCCCAGATAAATTATTTATTATGATGACGGATATGGAAGCAATATCGGAGCGTATACGCTTAATCCACTTTATTTCGATCACTGCGATTTATCTAATGTATATATTACACGCGATGGGACAAACTTATTTAATATAACTTGCAAGTTCCCATATAAATGTTCGAAACTGTACTACGAGACTCAAAATACAGTAGGCTTTAACGCTTGTAATACCTTGATATATAATTCATTTATAAAAGGAAGAACGTTACTGGCATTTAGACTAACGCCTGAGGAATTGAGAGATACCCTTCCTATAGAGGCTTCGGGCAACTTGAGAATCACCTTAGAATTTGTAGTTCCAGTGAAATCAAATAAGTTATTATTTTATTCGGAAATACAACGGGAGTATTGAGTATTTATTCTGATAGGCGAGTTATGTGCGATACAAGAGCATGAACTGCAAACAAATTAATACGGCATTGAACAATATAACGGATAGTAAAGCTGAATATATTGGATGCTATTTAGCGACGGATATATATAGAATAATGAAACAAATACGAGATAGTCCGATTATGTTTATAATAAATACCTTAGGAAGAGACTCTAAGGAAGTAATGGGCCACTGGATTGCTGTATATAAATCTAAACGGAAAATAGTTATACTAGATTCATATGGAATAAATGTGTATTCGCCCTACATTTCGGAGTTTTTAAATTATAATAAAGACTTTGATGTATACACGTTTACAGAGCGACTTCAGAATTTAAATACATACGTATGTGGGCTATATGCGATGTTTTTCTGCTACCATCTTTCAAACAAGGATCTAAAAACTGCATTAAAGCTATTTGAAACTAGTTTTACTTACGGAGATTATATGCAGAATGATAGGAACGTAATGAGGCTATTTTATGCTTTATTTAAAAATATGCCGAGCTGCTATGAAACGCTGTGTTACGAAAAGAGCGATATTTGTTGGAAAATGTGATTGGAGACGACTGGCTCAATGAGGCTATAACAAATTATCTAACGGAAAATGGTGAGTACATTTGTTTCGAGGTTTTATGTGTCTGATAAATATTGTAAATGTGTAAACGCTATCTAAACTGATATTCTTTATTTACAGAGATGAGGAGTGAATAGGACGGATATTATACAAGCGGATTGAGGAGTGAGCTTCTTAGAACTTCAGGATAAATGAGTCGTTTATTATAAATTGTGTAAACTAAAATTAGATGACTAAATAAATTATAAATAAATAAATATGTTTTATTAACGCCTAATGTGTATATATATATAAATTATTACGGTGGTGAACGCTGACAATGACTGGTAGATGACAGGGCAGGTAATCAGGTGATGATCGCCTCGGGACATGTGGCCGGTGCCAGCTTAGATAGGCTCGGAGGCAGCTTCAGTATTAAAGGTTACATTGAGATGCCTTGGTTGATTTGTGTAAAACTGACTGGTTAATGAAAAAGGAACAAACATTACGATGTCAGAAAATAAGGAAGGAAATAGGAAGGAAAATAGGAAGAGAGAACAATATGAAAGCAGAGAGGGTACTTTAACAGGCAGGGAGAGACGGTCCAGATATTGTGGAGAAGATAAGATTAAGGAGGTGACCTGAAGGCAGCGTCTGGCTGGCAGCATAAGGTAAACACAGGTGAGGCGAGAGATTGCGAGGTAAGGGAGAGCGATATATGAGCGGGAGATGCAGTGGGAGGGGATGGTGGGGAAATGATTCAGTTATATAGCAATTTACTAGTTTCTAAGTATGAATCCTACTTAAATGTATAAGGCCTAAATATCTGTTTATTATCGGTAAGAACTCTGAAAAATTCTCCCATAAGAACTTTAACAAACTCGTATGACATTATTTTCATCATAAGAACATTTAACAAACTTCTAAAATCTCGGAAATTATTTTCCTCATAAGAATTCCTTAATTCCACATCAGTGACTTGAATTTTGCCAATAAGAACTCTTAACAAACTCGTATGACATTATTTCATCATAAGAACTCCAAATCTGTGACTGACAAAATTCACCTGAAAAACCATGGCTCATAAATACGATTTTTAATTTCTCCCATAAGAACTTTAACAAATTCGTATGACATTATTTTCATCATAAGAACTTTTAACAAACTTCTAAGATCTTGGAAATTATTTTACTCATAAGAAACCTTTAACTCCAAATCGGCCCCTTTCGCCATGAATTTTCCCCAATAAGAAACCTGTAACTCGAAATCGGCCCCTTTCGCCATGTATTTTCCCCATAAGAAACCTTTAACTCCAAATCGGCCCCTTTTGCCTTGAATTTTCCCCATAAGAAACCTTTAACTCCAAATCGGCCTTTTTCGCCATGAATTTTCCCCATAAGAAACCTTTAACTCCAAATCGGCCCCTTTTTCCCCAGAAAAAAAAGGGGCCCATACGACCCTGGGTAATATCGGCCCCTTTTTCCCGAAAAAAGGGGCCCATACGCCGCCATCCCTACTACTCTTGAGGACCCAGAATTGTCACACAGCTGCCCCTGAGAGCCCCGTGTTTTCACACAGCTGCTCTTAGGGCCTCGAGTTGTCACACAGCTGCACCTGAGGGCCCCATGTTGTCACACAGCTTCCCCGAGTTACCCTGTGTTTTCACACAGCTGCTCTTAGGGCCCTTGTGTTGTCACACAGCTGCCCCTGAGGGCCCTTTGTTGTCACACAGCTGCCCCTGAGGGCCTCGTGTTGTCACACAGCTGCCCCTGAGGGCCCCTTTTTGTCACACAGCTGCCCCTGAGGGCCCCGCGTGGTTACACAGCTGCTGTGAGGGGCCTCGTGTTGTCACACAACTGCCCCTGAGGACCCCATGTTGTCACACTGACGGGCCAGAATATAAGATTATAACAGTGTGTTCACAGCAGAAAAGCGGCCATCAGATGATGACCCCTTTAACTCTGAGTGCCCTCGTGTACCTCACCCCGGGGAGACTCTCTGGTACACCACACCTCGGGGGAGACTCCCTCGTACACCACACCCCAGGGAAGACTCCCTCGTACACCACACCCCGGGGAGACTCTCTGGTACACCACACCTCGGGGGAGACTCCCTCGTACACCACACCCCGGGGGGAGACTCTCTCGAACACCTCACCCCGGGGGAGACTCTCTCGTACACCACACCCCGGGGGAGACTCCCTCGTACATCACACCCCAGGGGGAGACTCTCGAACACCACACCCCTGGGGAAACTCCCTCGTACTCCACACCCCGGGGGAGTCTCCCTCGTACTCTACACCCCAGGGGAGACTCCCTCGTACTCGACACCCCGGGGGAGTCTCCCTCGTATACCACACCCCGGGGGGAGACTCTCTCGAACACCTCACCCCGGTTGGAGACTCCCTCGTACCACACCCCGGGGGGAGACTCCCTCGTTCACCACACCCCGGGGGAGACTCCCTCGTACATAACACTCCGGGGGAGACTCTCTCGTACACCACACCCCGGGGAAGACTCTCTCGAACACCTCACCCTGGGGGAGGCTCTCTCGTACACCACACCCCGGGGGAGTCTCCCTCGTACACCTCACCCCGGGGGGTATGCCTCGTACACGTCACCCCTGGGAGACTCCCTCGTACACCTCACCCCGGGGGAGTCTCCCTCGTACACCTCACCCTGGGAGAGACTCCCTCGTACACCTCACCCTGGGAGAGACTCCCTTGTACACCACACCCCGGGGGAGACTCCCTCACAACACCTTACCCCGGGGGAGACTCCCTCACAGCACCTCACCCCGGGGGAGATTCCCTCGCAAGATCTGTGACAAAAATAATTTTGGTAGAGAGGCTTTTTAAATTGTAATTTGACAAGCCGTTATTGTTTGTGGATGATCCGAGAGACAATGAGGAAGATGTGAGTGTGGTGCACAAGGAACACCAGTGGCACGGCTGACTGACCTTCCCTCCTACAATTTCATTCTGGTTGAGAAAAAAGAAAAAACTTTGAAGTCATTAGGAGTTACATTGGTGTTACGGACCCGAGTCCAGCGTCCTAGCACGGAGCGGTGACGACAACGCCATCTGTGGGTCAGCTCCCAAAACCCCCTCCAAATGGACGATGCCATCAAGTGAGGACGGGATATACCGGCCACAGGGGCTGGATTCCCGTCTTAATCAGCTCGTAACATAGCCGCTGCTGACCTCTGGTGAGGTGGCGCTTAGACAGCAACGCCATCAAGGAGTGGATAGGTGGACGTTTGTGTCTAAGCCTGTAAGTGAGGTGCCCGAGAGTGTCCCTAGTACTGATGACGTGTCTGATTACAGAGTCGACCTGGGACTGCTGGATTGGACGGTGGGGCAGTCTACCCAAGGCAGCCATAGTCTCTCCACGTGTTTGCTGCAGAAGCTGTGAGTTGCTCCCGGACGAACACTGCTGAGAGTGTTAGCCTGCCTGTGACGTGGCAGAGTTTAGGAATCGTCGTACTCGGGGGTTGACTGGTGGAAGAGACTAGCCACTGTGGTGCTATAGAGAGGAGAGTGATCAGCAGAATCACACGAGGCTCCTGCCTAGGGCTCGCAACCCTAGTATCGGTCGTGGAGTGGCCTACGCAGCGGAGCTGATTGGAACCTGCCAGCTACAGGCTGGATTTGTGGTTGAAGGCCTCCACGACAGTGCACCCAGTGGGACTGTGATTTGGCTGGCCTGTGGCCAGGGTAGGTTCGCCTAGAGAATCAAAGGATTCATCGTGAGGCCACGAGAAGAGAACCAGGGCTACTCATCTTGAGCACCATAGAGCATCCTGTGTCTTCGGAGGAAGACAAGTTATTGTATATAAGTGTAGTTATAGTCCCAGCGAGTGACTGTGAGATATTTATTTATGGTGGTGGTTAATATATATATATTTATTAGTGTATTTGTATCCCTTCCCCTTTAATTTACTTGCGTTACGGAACACACCCCTTGAAAGCCACTACTAACTTGGGGCCGGATACCCTAACTCTAATAACATCAAAGAAGAACCCCAGTTGCGACCCAATAGGGCCGTAACAATTGGTAGATGTTTGTCTTTATATATTCTGAAGAACCCTGCATTACCCAGCCTGTGGTGACAGCAACGATGTACTGCCGCTGGTATCCTTCAATCTATTGTAAAATCTGCTTGCTTCTGTTGTGAGACTTTTATGAAGTGTTTTGTCCCCGACTTGTGATTTTGTAATCTAAAGCTGGTAACCACTTCCCACACGTCCCGACTGTGGTGTGTTGTGGGCAAGAATCAAAATTTATTCCTTCTGAAGTACCTGACTTACCAACATTCACACTGTATGTTGGTAAGTCAGTACAATAAGCCCCACAATAACAACCACCACCCCACAGTAACAACCACCACCCCACAATAACAACCAACACCCCACAATAACAACCACCACCCCACAACAACAACCACCACCCCACAATAACAACCACCACCCCACAATAACAACCACCACCCCACAATAACAACCACCACCCCACAATAACAACCACCACCCCACAATAACAACCACCACCCCACAATAACAACCACCACCCCACAATAACAACCACCACCCCACAATAACAACCACCACCCCACAATAACAACCACCACCCCACCATAACAACCACCACCCCACAATAACAACCACCACCCCACAATAACAACCACCACCCCACAATAACAACCACCAACCCACCAAAACAACCACCTCATCACCTTAACAACCACCACCTCACTACAACAACCACCACCCCACCATAACAACCACCACCCCACAAAAACAGCAACCACCCCACCATAACAACTACCACCCCACCATAACAACCACCACCCCACCATAACAACCACCACCCCACCATAGCAACCACCACCTCACCATAACAAACACCACCCCACCATAACAACCACCACCCCACCATAACAACCACCACCCCACCATATCAACCACCACCCCACCATAACAACCACCAATCCACCATAACAACCACCACCCAACCATAACAACCACCTCCCAAGCATAACAACCACCACCCCACAATAACAACCACCACCCCCACCATAACAACAACCACCCCACCCTAACAACCACCACCCCACCATAACAACCACCACCCCACCATAACAACCACCACCCCACTATATCAACCACCACCCCACCATAACAACCACCACCCCACCATAACAACCACCACCCCACCATAACAACCACCACCCCACCATAACAACCACCACCTTACCATAACAACAACCACCCCACCATACCAACCACCCCCTTACCATAACAACAACCACCCCACCATAACAACCACCACCTTACCATAACAACCACCACCCCACCATAACAACCACCACCCCACCATAACAACCACCACCCCACCATAACAACCACCACCCCACCATAACAACCACGTCCCCACCATAATAACCACCACCCCACTATAACAACCCACACCATAACAACTACCACCACCACCATCCACCACGCCAACCACAGCCACAAGTCATCTGACGGAGAAAATGTATCATTACAGTACAAGACAAATGGGTTCAGTTAGTCTCCCTCGCGCTAACAGCTTCAACACGACGCTCACGGACGGTGGGGGGAAATATCACCCATATTGGACAGCTTCCCGTGTGTGTGTCTCGCCCAGTGACTTGCTGCCCAGAGTCTCTGACCGGAGAATATTGCTCCACACAATTTTTGCTGCTGCGGTTTTTGAGGAGAGCGGAAGCTTTCCGAGACGAGCTCGGGGGTTGAGGAAATGTTTGGCTCTAGGATAATGACTAAGAAAATATTGTTTTCTTCCTGTTGGTCTGGCGTGATGACAGCTTGGAGTATGATTGTGCTGGGTACGGGGCTTCATTAGCCAGGTGGCGGTGAAGAGGGTTTTCTTGGGTATTCTTAGGGCCGCGGGTCGAAGATCTCGACCCGTGGCCTGGTCGAGGATCGGGCCGCGAGGACGTTGAGCCCTGAAATTATTGTAAGTAACCGCACAGTTGGGTAGGGAAGGGAAGGAGTGATCTTGGGGGTGTTTATGTGTTTTTTCACATATGTCTTGCAGGGTCGGGAATAAGCTCTTGGATCCCTCCGTTAAAGTCACCCGGGGGGGAGGGGGAGGGTTTCTAATATGTGTACTCACCTAGTCATGCTTGCACGGGTCAAGCTTCTTCCCTTAAGCCCCGCCTCTCGAATATCAATAGTTCAATGTATTTTGCCCGTTATTTTGTTTCGTATTTACATTTAAAATTGTGTATGAAATTAACTTCGACAACAGCCTCTTCTAGTCCGTTCCACAAGTGTGTAATTACTTAAGTGTAGTTACAGGATGAGAGCAACGCTTATAGTGTCCCGTCTTCCCAGTACTCTTTGTCGTATAAAGCTTTAAAACCAACTGTGTGTACTCACCTAGTTGTACTCGCCTAGCTGTACTTTCGAGGGTTCAGCTTGGCCTCTTTGGTCTCGCCTCTCAACAGTCACTCTATTGGTGTACAGATTCCTGAGTTTCTCGAGCTTTACATATGCGTGTGTACTCACCTATATATACTCACCTATTTGTGTCTGCAGAATCTAGCATTGACTCTTGGATCCCGCCTTTCGAGTCATCGGTTGTTTACAGCAATGACACCGGTCCCTATCATACCTAGTTTTAAAATTATGAATAGAATTTGCTTCCACAACCTGCTGCTTAAGTGCATTCCATTTTTCCACTACTCTCACGCTAAAAGAAAACTTCCTAACATCTCTGTGACTCATCTGAGTTTCAAGCTTCCATCCATGTCCCCTCGTTCTATTACTATTCCGTGTGAACATTTCGTCTATGTCCACTATATCAATCCCACTGAGTATTTTATACGTTCCTATCATATCCCGCCCTCTCCATTCATTTTTCTAGTGTCGTAAGGCATAGTTCCTTCAAGCGCTCTTCATACCCCATCCCTCGTAACACTGGGACGAGTCTCCTTGCAAATTCTGAACATTTTCCGGTTTCCTTATATGCTTCTTCAGATGGGGATCCATGATGAGGCGGCATACTCTAAGACTGGCCTCACGTAGGCAGTGTAAAGCGCCCTAAATGCCTCCTTACTTAGATTTCTGAATGATGTTCTAACTTTTGTCAGTGTAGATTACGCTGTTGTCGTTATCCTATTTATATGTACCTCAGGAGATAGATTAGGTGTTATGTCCACGCCCAGGTATCTTTCTCGCGTCGTCAAAGGTAGGCAGTTCCCCTTCATTGCGTACTGTCCCTTTGGTCTCCTATCACCTAGTCCTATTTCCATAACTTTACATTTGCTCGTGTTGAACTCCAGTAGCCATTTCCTTGACCTTCTCTGCAACCTGTTCAAGTCCTCTTGGAGGATCCTACAATCCTCATCTGTCACAACTCCTCTCATTAACTTTGCGTCATCCGCGAACATCGACATTTAGGACTCTACTCCTGTAAACATGTCGTTAACATATATTAGAAATTGAATTGGTCCCAGCACCGATCCTTGAGGTACTCCACTCGTTACTGTTTGCCAGTCCGACTTCTCGCCCCATACCGTATCTCTTTGCCTTCTTCCTGTTAGGTAGTTCCTTATACATGCTAGGGCTTGTCCCCCACCCCCGCCTGCCTCTCGAGTTTGAACAGCAGTCTCATGTGCGGTACTGTATCAAAGGCTTTTTGGCAGTTCAGAAATATGCAGTCTGCCCAACCTTCTCTGTCCTGTCTTATCCTCGTTATCTTATCATAGAATTTCAAAAAGTTTGTTAGGCACGATTTCCCTTTCCAGAACCCATGATGATGCTTGTTCACAAACCTAATGTTCTCCAGGTGTGCAACCAATCTTAGCCTAATTATTCTTTCAAGTATTTTACAGGGGATGCTTGTCAGTGATACAGGTTAAGTACCTCCTCCCTATCACCTTTCTTGAAAATCGGTACAATATTTGCCCTCTTCCAGCAATTGGGCAATTTTTCGACATAAGTGATGCATTAAAGATCGATGCCAGAGGCACGCTGAGAGTCTGCACTGCCTCTTTTAGTATCCACAGTGATACTTTGTCTGGTCCAACCGCTTTAGTTGCATCCAGTGTCGTCAACTGTTTCATTACCTCCTCTGCTGTCACCTCTATATCTGATAGTCTTTCATCTTGGGTAATCTCTTCTAATAATGGAAGCTGCTCAGGCTCGGTTGTGAACACTCCATGGAAACTGGCATTCAGTGCCTCGCAGATTTCCTTGTCACTTTCAGTATATGCCCCCTCTGTCTTCCTTAGTCTTATCACTTGGTCATTCACCGACATTTTTCTTCTTATGTGACTGTGTAGTAACTTAGGTTGCTTTTTCGTTTTGATCCCTATATCGTTGTCATAGTCCCTTTCCGATGTTCATCTTATGTTAATGTAATCGTACCTAGCTCTGTTGTATCTGAACCTGTTGTCCTCTGTCCTTTGTCTTCTGTACTTCCTCCACTCCCGCCTGCTGGCCATTTTTGCTTCCTGGCGCTGTCTATTAAACCATGGGTTATTATATTCCTTCTTATTTTTTCCCCTTATTGTTGGTATAAATCTCTCTTCGGCCTCCTGGCATTTCTGTATTACTAGGTCCATCATATCTTGGACTGTTTTTCCTCTAATTTCTTCCTCCCACTGCACTTCACCCAGATAGTCCCTTATCCTCTTATAGTCCCCTTTCCTGTAGTCAACTCTCCTTTCCCAGATTTCTTGTCCCATGGTCATAAGTTTGAATTCCATCATGTAGTCAAACACTAGGACACAATGGTCACTGGCCCCTAGAGGTATTTCATGCTCTAAATTCTCGATATCCTCTACGTTCTGGGTGAAAATCAGGTCTAATAGGCTCGGTGCATCTCCTCCTCTTTCCCTTGTGTCTTCCTTCACATGTTGTGTTAGGAAATTCCTGTCTATAACATCTACTAACTTTGCTCCCCACGTTTCGTCCCCTCCATGGGGATTCCTTGATTCCAAATTTATCTCTCCATGATTTAGGTCCCCCATGATCAGCAGCTTCACTCTCATTCTGTGGGCTAGTGTTGCTGCCTTCTGCAGTTCATCTATGCATGCCCTGTTGTTGTCATCATACTCCTGCCTGGGTCTTCTAATGTTTGGTGGGGGATTGTAGATTACCAAGAACACAATCTTCCTCCCATCTACTGTCAGAGTTCCATGTATGAAGCTTGTGCACTCATTGGTAACCCGATTTCCCAGGTCTTCAAACTTCCATTTTCGCTTTATTAGGAGTGCTACTCCCCCTCCCTGTCTCTGTGTCCTGTCTTTTCCTATCACCTGGTACCCTTTAGGAAAAATTGCATCTGAGATCATGTCATTAATTTTAGTTTCCACAATTGCAACTATGTCAGGATCTGCCTCACTCACTCTTTCTTTTATCTCTTCTGCTTCATTAGATACCCCATCAGCATTGGTGTACCAAACCTTGAGATTCTTCATGGAAACTCTTGTACCAGAGTTCTCCCTTTCTCTGCGGGGTTTGGGGGGATCTGGGGGGAGGGGGTCTGGGGGTTGACTGGGGGCAGGGGGGACCTGGGGGATCTGGGGGGTTTCTGGGGGATGACTGGGGGCGGGTAAGATCCGGGCGGTGTCCTGGGGGATCCGGGGGGTGTCTGGGGGGTCCGGGGGGTGTATGGGGGTGAAAGAGGTCAGGAGGGGTGCTTGGGGGACCAATGGGGGCTGGGCTTCTAGGAAGGTAGGTAGGAGGGTCTGGGGTAGGGCCTGGGTAGGTAGGTCTGGAGTAGGAAGGGCATACTGGGTCTGAAGATTAGGGAGGGTCTGATAGGCATCGAGGGGTTGGGAGATAGCGTAAGTTTGGGAGTCAGATAGAGGTTGGGAGGGGGAAGGATAGAGGGTGTGGGGGAAACCTCCCATCCCCCTCGCAAGGGTGGGGGGTCAAATGGAAGGAGAGGGGATTGGGAGGGGTGAGGGCTGGGTACGTTTTGGGGGTTAAAGGGATGAGGGCAAAGGACGGGTTTCGGGAAGTACTCACCTAGTTGTAATCACCTAGTTGTGTTTGCGGGGGTTGAGCTCTGGCTCTTTGGTCCCGCCTCTCAACCGTCAAACCTCTCAACCGTCGAATTGTGTGTGTGTGTGTGTGTGTGTGTGTGTGTGTGTGTGTGTGTGTGTGTGTGTGTGTGTGTGTGTGTGTGTGTGTGTTTGTGTGTGTGTGTGTGTGTGTGTGTGTGTGTGTGTGTGTGTGTGTGTGTGTGTGTGTTTGTGTGTGTGTGTGTGTGTGTGTGTGTGTGTGTGTGTGTGTGTGTGTGTGTGTGTGTGTGTGTTTGTGTGTGTGTGTGTGTGTGTGTGTGTGTGTGTGTGTGTGTGTGTGTGTGTGTATGTGTGTGTGTGTGTGTGTGTGTGTGTGTGTGTGTGTGTGTGTGTGTGTGTGTGTACTCACCTATTTGTGCTTGCGGGAGTTGAGCTTTGGCTCTTTGGTCCCGCCTCTCAACCGTCAATCAACTGATGTACAGATTCCTGAGCCTACTGGGCTCTGTCATATCTACACTTGAAACTGTGTATGGAGTCACATAAATCACTGCCTCGTGCATTCCATTTATTAACTACTCTGACACTGAAAAAATCAGGGTCACTGAAAAAATCAGACACTGGGTCGAGCATCTCTGTGGCTCATCTGGGTACTAAGCTTCCACCTGTGTCCCCTTGTTCGTATCCCACCCGTGCTGAAGATTTTGTCTTTGTCCACCCTGTCAATTCCCCTGAGAATTTTGTAGGTGGTTATCATGTCTCCCTTTACTCTTCTGTTTTCTAGGGACGTGAAATTCAGCTCCTTCAGCTTCTCCTCGTAGCACATACCTTTCAGTTCCGGGACGAGCCTAGTGGCATACGGCTGAATCTTCTCTACCTTTGTCTGGTGTTTAACTAGGTATGGACTCCAGGCTGGAGCTGCATATTCCAGGATTGGTCTTACATAAGTGGTATACAGGGTCCTGAACGATTCCTTATACAAGTTTCTAAAGGCAGTTCTTATGTTGGCCTGTCTAGCATATGCCGCTGATGATATCCTTTTGATGTGGGCCTCTGGGGACAGATTCGGTGCGATATCAACCCCAAGATCTTTCTCTCTATTTGACTCTTGCAGGATTTCACCTCCCAGATGGTACCTTGTGTTCAGCCTCCTGCTCCCTTCGCCTAATTTCATTACCTTACACTTTTCTGAGTGGAACTTTAGCAGCCATTTTCTAGTCCATTTCTCTAGTATATCCAGGTCATCCTGTAGTCTCTGCTATCTTCATCCGACGTGATTATTCTCATATTTTTGGCATCATCAGCAAACATTGAGAGGAATGAGTCTATACCCTCCATAAGATCGTTTACATATATTAGAAACAGAATCGGTCCAAGTACTGAGCCCAGTGGGAGTCCGCTGGTGACATCTCGCCACTCTGATGTCTCCTCCCTCACCGTTACTCGCTGTTTCCTGTTGCTTAAATACTCCCTTATCCACTTGAGCACATTCTCTTTTACTCCTGCCTGTTGTTCCAAATTTTTTAACAGCCTTTTATGGGGTACTGTGTCAAAGGCTTTCTGGCAGTCCAGGAAAATGCAGTCGACCCACCCTTCTCTTTCCTGCCTAATTTCTGTTGCCTAATTTTTTTTGGTGTGTGTGTGTGTGTGTGTGTGTGTGTGTGTGTGTGTGTGTGTGTGTGTGTGTGTGTGTGTGTGTGTGTGTGTGTGTGTGTGTGTGTGTGTACTTACCTAATTGTACTCACCTAATTGTGCTTGCGGGGGTTGAGCTCTGGCTCTTTGGTCCCGCCTCTCAACCGTCAATCAACTGGTGTACAGATTCCTGAGCCTACTGGGCTCTATCATATGTACATTTGAAACTGTGTATGGAGTCAGCCTCCACCACATCACTTCCTAGTGCATTCCATTTACTAAATACTCTGACACTGAAAAAGTTCTTTCTAACGTCTCTGTGGCTCATTTGGGTACTCAGCTTCCACCTGTGTCCCCTTGTTCGCGTCCCTCCAGAGTTGAAAAGTTCATCCTTGTTTACCCGGTCGATTCCCCTGAAGATTTTGTAGGTTGTGATCATGTCCCCTCTTACTCTTCTGTCTTCCAGTGTAGTAAGGTGCATTTCCCGCAGCCTTTCCTCATAACTCATGCCTCTTAGTTCTAGGACTAGTCTAGTCGCATACCTTTGGACTTTTTCCAGCTTCGTCTTGTGCTTGACAAAGTACGGGTTCCATGCTGGGGCCGCATACTCCAGGATTGGTCTTACATATGTTGTGTACAAGATTCTGAATGATTCCTTACACAGGTTCCTGAACGCCGTTCTGATGTTAGCCAGCCTCGCATATGCCGCAGACGTTATTCTCTTTATGTGGGATCAGGAGACAGGTTTGGTGTGATATCAACTCCTAGATCTTTCTCTCTGTCTGTTTCATTAAGTACTTCATCTCCTATTCTGTATCCTGTGTCTGGCCTCCTGTTTCCACTACCTAGTTTCATTTCTTTGCATTTACTCGGGTTGAACTTCAACAGCCATTTGTTGGACCATTCACTCAGTCTATCTAGGTCATCTTTTAGCCTTCTACTATCATCCTCTGTTTCAATCCTCCTCATAATTTTTGCATCGTCGGCAAACATTGAGAGGAACGAATCTATACCCTCTGGGAGATCATTTACATATACCAGAAACAGTATAGGTCCAAGGACTGACCCCTGCGGAACTCCACTTGTAACGTCTCGCCAATCTGAGACCTCACCCCTCCACAGACTCGTTGTCTCCTGTTGCTTAGGTACTCCTCTATCCACCGGAGTACCTTCCCTTTCACTCCAGCCTGCGTCTCCAACTTTCGCACTAGCCTCATGTGTGGCACAGTATCAAAGGCTTTCTGACAATCCAAAAATATACAGTCTGCCCACCCTTCTCTTTCTTGCCTTATTTTTGTTGCCTGGTCGTAGAATTCAAGTAACCCTGTGAGGCAGGACCTGCCATCCCTGAAACCATGTTGATGCTGTGTTACAAAGTTCATTCGCTCCAGATGCTCCACTAGTTTTTTTCGCACAATCTTCTCCATCAGCTTGCATGGTATGCAGGTTAGGGACACAGGCCTGTAGTTCAGGGCCTCCTGTCTATCCCCTTTCTTGTATATCGGGACCACGTTAGCTGCTTTCCAAATATCTGGCAGTTCCCCTGTTGCCAGTGATTTGTTATACACTATGGAGAGTGGTAGGCACAGTTTTCGTGCCCCTTTCTTTAGAACCCAAGGGGAGATTCCATCTGGGCCTGTAGCCTTTGTCACATCCAACTCTAGTAAACACTTCCTTACTTCCCCGCTGGTAATCTCAAACTCTTCCAGTGGTTCCTGGTTAGCTATTCCCACACTTACCTCTGGAATTTCTCCTTGCTCTAAGGTGAAGACCTCCTGGAATTTCTTATTCAATTCCTCACACACTTCCTTTTCATTTGTAGCGAATCCTTACGCCCCTATCCTTAATTTCATAACCTGTTCCTTTACTGTTGTTTTTTCCTGATGTGGCTATGTAACAATTTAGGCTGAGTCTTTGCCTTGCTTGCGATGTCATTTTCGTATTATCTTTCTGCCTCTCTTCTCATCCTGACATATTCATTCCTGGCATTCTGGTATCTTTCTCTGCCCTCCAGTGTCCTGTTATTCCTATAGTTTCTCCATGCCCTTTTACTTTGCTGCTTAGCTAGCCCACATCTCTGATTAAACCATGGGTTTCTCATTTTCATTTCTCTGTTTTCTTTTTAGACTGGGACAAACTTGTTTTCTGCGTCCTTGCACTTCTGTGTGATGTAATCCATCATATCTTGGGCCGTCTTTTCACTGAGCTCTGTTTTCCATGCGATATCTGTTAGGAATTTTCTTATCCCCTCATAGTTTCCTTTTCGGTATGCTAACCTTTTGGTTTCGGTATCCCTCCTCGAGTTCAATAACCCTTCTTCAATCAAGTACTCAAACACCAGTACACTGTGGTCGCTCATTCCTACTGGGTCCTCAAAACCGATTTTCCTTATGTCGGAGTCGTTCAGAGTGAAGACTAGGTCGAGTCTCGCTGGTTCATCATTGCCTCTCATCCTTGTGGGTTCTCCGACATGCTGAGTTAAAAAGTTTCTTGTCACCACCTCCAATAGTTTGGCTCTCCACGTATCCTCGCCTCCATGCGGTTCCTTGTTCTCCCAGTCAATCCTTCCGTGATTGAAGTCGCTCATGATGAGCAGGTGGGATCTATTTCTACAGGCAGCAGAGGCTGCCCTCTCAATTATAGTGTTAACTGCCATGTTGTTGTTTTCATACTCTTGACTGGGTCTTCTGTCATTTGGTGGAGGGTTATATATTACTGCTACTACTATCCTTGGTCCTCCCATTGTTATGGTGCCTGCTATGTAGTCTCTGAACTCCTCACAGCCCGGGATGGCCATCTCCTTAAAACTCCATTCCTTTCTCATGAGTAGGGCCACTCTGCCTCCTCCCCTACCTTCCCTCTCTTTCCTTATTACTGTGTACTCCTGGGGAAACACGGCATTCGTTATGATTCTAGAGAGTTTTGTTTTAGTGAGTCCGATCACATCTGGGTTAACTTCCTGTGCTCTTTCCCTTAGTTCACTTGTCTTGTTTGTGATCCCATATATGTTCGAGTACATCACCCTGAAACTGAATCTCTTCTGCTTCTTCTCTGGGGGGGACCTTTGGGATTTGGGGTGAGTGGGAGCTGGGGGGGCCTGGCACGGGGAGACTAGTGGAGGAGGGAGGGCTTGGGGGGTGGGGGAGAGGGGGAGGGTAAGGGGGTTGGGTAAGAGGGGGAGGGTAGGGGGAGAGTGAGAGGGTTGGGGGGGAGAGTGAGAGGGGGAGGGTTGTGGGGGGGGGTAAGAGAGGGAGGGTTGGGGAAGCATGGGGGGAGGAGAGGCTTTGGGGGATAGGGGAGATGGGGGGGGAAGAAAAGGGTGGAGGGCTTGGGGGAAAAAGGAAGGCTGAGGTGGGTGAGGAAGAGGAGAGGGTTTACGAGAGTGGGGGAGAGGGGAAGACTTAGGTGGGGTGGGGGAGAGTGGGGGGCATAGGGGGGCAGGGGAGAAGGGAGGGCTTGGGGGTGGGAGAGACGGGAAGGCATGTGGAAGAGGGGAGGGCTTGAGGGATGTGGGAGAAGGGAGGTCCTGGGGAGAGGGGTGAGTGGGAGGAGGGGGGTGAGTGGGAGGAGGGGGGCTGGGTGGGGGGAGGGTGCCCAAGGTGGGTACTTAGTGGGGAGCTGACAGGGGATGGGGCAGGTTGGGTGTCTGTTGGGTAGAATGTGGGGGTGGTGCCCCAATCCCTGTAGCTGTTGCACTGTTTGCGGAGGGTTCCCCATTCCCCTCTGAGATTGTAGGGATCGGGGTTGTGGCTCCCCGATTCCTTTCGATCTTCCTGCACTCCTTCCTCACGTCTGCTGCCTGCTTTCTCTCTTCCCTTGTCATATCCCTCTGCAGGAATACTCTTTTGAACTTCTCTACATATGCTAGACAGCTCTTCCTTTCTAACAGTTCCTCTTTCGCGATTTCGCTCATGAATACCACCTTTACCATTCGGTCTCTGTCCTTGTTGTACTTTCCAAGCCTGAAAACCTTTTCAACATTTTGTTCAGCTCCCTCCATCCATACTTCTTTTAGGATCTCTTTAACCATGTTTTTGTCCTTGTCTCTCCGCTCCTTTGGTCTGGTCCTTGTTTGCTCTTTAATGCCTGCTACTACTACTGCTCTTTTTCTCTCTATCAGCCTGCTAGTACATCTAGCTGCTTCCTGAGAGGAGGCCACTTCCATGGCAACTTCCTTAACTGCAGACCTTGCTTCAGGGCTCTTTTTAAGCATTTCAGCAAATGAGATCTGGGTTGTGGTGGTCCCCTCCACAGTAGCATGTGTGTGTGAGTGTCTGTGTGTGTGTGTGTGTGTGTGTGTGTGTGTGTGTGTGTGTGTGTGTGTGTGTGTGTGTGTGTGTGTGTGTGTGTGTGTGTGTGTGTGTGTGTGTGTGTGTGTGTGTGTGTGTGTTTGTGTGTGTGTGTGTGTGTGTGTGTGTGTGTGTGTGTGTGTGTGTGTGTGTGTGTGTGTGTGTGTGTGTGTGTGTGTGTGTGTGTGTGTGTGTGTGTGTGTGTTTGTGTGTGTGTGTGTGTGTGTGTGTGTGTGTGTGTGTGTGTGTGTGTGTGTGTGTGTGTGTGTGTGTGTGTGTGTGTGTGTGTGTTTGTGTGTGTTCACCAACCTATTTGAACCCGCCTTTTTCTACCTGCAGTGTACACGTGTACTTATGAATTAACACTTGCCTAACAGTGACTATAACACAGTATCAGCTACATCTCCAGGCCTCACCGTCTCACCGAGTCGTACGTAATGCGTCATTTTTGGAATTAACTTATTTGACCTAAATCAATATCGTATCTAGCTTTACAGCTGTGGATAAAGTCAAGGGCTTATTCCTGTGCATTCCTCTTGTTAGCTGGCCATAAGGAGGGTATGAGCTTTTGAATTCATTTCTTCATCACATTTGCATTTACAACCCTTGCACCTATATATTCTAGTTTCATATTTTACCACTTTAAATGGTTTAAATGTTGATTCATGTTGTCCATTCCTCTCGGTACGTTGCACGTTGAGATCTAATTTTTTCTGCTCCTTTACTCCTCAGGGGGTTGTGAGATTAGGTTTCCCTCTCTCAGTGCCCAAAGATTAGTCCTACTAATTCAGGTTTATAAAATTGATGTAAACCTCTACACAATTCCAAGTGTATTTACATGTTTCATAGCTTGTGAATTAGGTGTTGTTCTGTACAGAGCTGACCTTAAGTAGGCTTTAGATATTGCATCGAAACACTCATTTCTCTGTATCTATATAAACAAAAATGTAATGTTCGTTTGTGCATATCCGCTAATCTCCGAAAGTTCTTAACCGATTGCTTTGAAATTTTCACACAACGTTCCATTCGCATTCGAACAGGTTTTTATATACTTACTATATAGATGTCACGTTTGTGACAGTAAAAAAACATGATTTTTCTTAAAAAATGTGTTTTTCATGTGAGGGAAATCTTCGAAACCTCTTTACCGATTGCTTTAAAATTTTGACACAACGTTGCATTCGAATAGGCGCGTCTTTTTATATATCTACTAAATACATGCCTCACATGTGACTGGGAAAAAAACATTTAAAAAACAGCGCCATCTGTTGGACGTAAGAGCAACACACGCTGTAATCTCCGAAAGTTCTTCACCGATTGATTTCGATTTATTTTATTTTTTATTTAAATATTTTGTGTGACATTGTGTTGGAATTGAACTGTTTTATTTACCATACCGTTCATTTCATTTGTATAAGTATAGATGCCACACCTGTGACAGATAAAACTATGCTTTTCTTGAAAAACAGCGCCATCTGTTGCATGTAAGAGCAACACACATGCTATGCTAAATATCTTACAATTCCATATCAGTGTTTCTGATTGCATTGATAATTTGAATTTTCAGAGATTTTGATTTATTTTCATTTTGATTTAATTATTTTGTGTGAATTACATTGGAATTGAGCTGTGTTGTTTACCATACCATTCATTTCGTGAGTAAAGATAATTTTTTTTCATATTTTCATTTTATTTTTTAACTGTTTTTCTTATATTTCAGTGATGGGAACATCAGATCACTTGATGTTCCCAATTTTCTGATGGAAACATCAGACCATTTGGGAAGGCATTGGACGAGGGAGTGGGGAATGGTGGGGATGACGAGGGGACGGAAGTGAGATATGGTGGGGACAACGAGGGGACAAGGGAGGGGTAATGGTGGGGAAGGACGATGGGACAATGGATTTTGAGATGGTGGGGACGAGGGGATGGGGGAATGGAGAAAAGTGTGGAGGACAAAGAGACTGGGGAGTGGGGCATGGTGGCAAGAAAGAGGGGATGGTGGAGTGGGGAATGGTTGGGAGGCCGAGGAGACGGGTGAGGCGGGAATGGTGGGGAGGACTGGGGGACAGGGAAGTTTACTGTGACTCAGCAACGCACATGCGTTGCTGAGCCACAGCAACGCGTGGCCGAGTACTGCTAGTATATAAATAGAAATGGAAATGTTCGTTTGTACATAAACTCTAATCGCCGAAAGTTCTTCACCGATTGCTTTGAAATTTTTACACAACGTTCCATTCTCATCCGAGCAGCTTTATATATTCATACAATATAGATGTCACGTCTGTGACGGTAAAAAAAACATGCTTTTTCTGAAAAACTGTGTTTTTCATGTGAGGGAAATCTTCGAAACCTCTTTGCCGATTGCTTTGAAATTTTCACACAACTTTGCATTCGAATAGGGGCATCTTTTTATATATCTGCTTTTTTTTTTTTTTTTTTTCTTTTTAGCAGGGATAATCCTGCGCGGGCCCTAAGCCTCTGGCTGGCCCACTAAGTGATGCTTGTTTCTGTTTTACCTGGGCGGAGGATGAGTATGTATGACTCGTATGGTCGCTTCAGTAAGATTTTGCCATATGTATATATCTGCTATATACATGCCTCACCTGTGACAGGAAAAAAACATGTTATTTTTTTAATACGTCGCCATCTGTTGGACGTAAGAGCACACACGCTGTAATCTCCAAAAATTCTTCATCGATTGCTTTGAAATTTTGACAAACGTTGCATTCGAATAGGTGCGCCTTTTTATATACCTACTATATAGATGCCACTCCGGTGACAGGTAAAAACATGCGTTTTTGAAAAATAGCGCCATCTGTTGTACATAATAACAACATGCTCGCTATACTAAATATGTCAAGAATTCCATTTCAATGTTTCCAATTGCATTGATAAATTTCATTTTCATAGATTTCGATTTATTTAATTTTTTAGTGAATTATTTTGTGTGACATTGTGTTGGAATTGAGCTGTGTTTTTTACCATAACGATCATTTCGTAAGTATAGGTATAGATGCCAAACCCGAGATAGGTAAAACTATGCTTTTCTTGAAAAACAGCGCCATCTGTTGCATGTAAGTGCAACACACATGCTCTACATGATATGTTACAATATCCATTTCAATGTTTCTGATCGCATTGATAAATTGAATTTTCAGAGATTTTGATTTGTTTTTATTTTGATGTAATTATTTTGTGTGAATTGCCTTGGAATTGAGCTGTGTTGTTTACCATACCGTTCATTTCGTGAGTATATTTTATTTTTTTTATTTTTTCATATTTTCATTTATTTTTTTTTAACTTTTCTTATATTACAGTGATGGGAACATCAGATCACGTGATGTTCCCAATTTTCTAATGGGAACATCAGATCATTTGGGAAGACATCGGACGAGGGAGTGGGGAATGGTGGGGACGACGAGGGGACGGAAGTGAGAGATGGTAGGGATGACGAGGGGACAAGGGAGGGGGTAATGGTGGGGAAGGACGATGGGACGGGGGAGTTTGGGTTGGTGGGGACGAGGGGATTGGGGAATGGAGAATGGTGGGGAGGACAAAGGAACAGGGGAGTGGAACATGGTGGGAAGGAAAAGTGGATGATGGAGTGGGGAATGTTGGGGATGACTTGGGGACGGTGGAGTGGGGAATGGTTGGGAGGCCAAGGATAGGGGTGAGTGTGGAATGGTGGGGAGACAGGGAAGGTTGCTGTGACTCAGTAACGCTCATGCGTTGCTGAGTCACAGCAATGCGTGGCCGGGTACTGCTAGTTTCTTAATAATATTTCAATGTTTGCAGCTGCCTTTATCCAGCCGACTTTATCCTGTTTACTTTTGCATCTGGTTCAGCCCTTGAGATATAACCACTACCAATTATTGGTATTTATACATATCTATTTCTGCTTTGCCGTTATGGTATGCATTCCTTCAGGTCTATTATCTATCATTCCTTTCTTCATTTCTCTCCTGGCTGATTTTAAATCCGTTGTTAGAATGCTCACTTTAGGAATTTAGGGTACTTAAATTAATTTAAAGTACTAATCCCTTGTTAAAATGCTCACTTTAAGAATTTAAGGTACTTATGAAATTATCTGTAGTTATCCTCGGTTTTTACATTATTAATTTTGATAAATTTGAAAAAAATTAGCATGTACATGATCAGTTTCTCGGGTCAGATATCCATATAAAATACAAAACAGAAGTGGTCCCATGACAGGACTTTGGGGACACCGCTCGTCACATCTCTCCAGCCTCACTCCTTCTAATTGTGTTTTCCTAGTTTCTCTCTCCAACTTAAACACTAATCACTAGCCCCTCGCAAGAAACTGTATCAATGTTTTTCTTACTGTCTTGGGAGATGCAATATACCCAGCTTTATTTTGGTTACCTTGAAATGAAACTCTAACCAGTTTCCCTTTGAATCCAAGTTGACCTCCCGATTAAAAGATTATTCTCTCCAGGTGTTCCATTATTTGCATCCTGATTTACATCTTCAGCACATACATACACACCTTGAAATACGGTAATGCAATTAATTAACGAAAATTGCAAAATACGCAATTAAAACACAAACACACACACACACACACACTTGATCTGATCATACGAAACTGATCATGTACATGCTAATTTTTTCCTGAACAGGTTGCAGAGATGGTCAGAGAAATGGCTACTGGAATTCAACACGAGCAAATGTAAAGTTATGGAAATGGGACTAGGAGATAGGAGACCAAAGGTACAGTACACAATGAAGGGGAACAGCCTACCTGTGACGACGCGTGAAAGAGACCTGGGGGTGGACGTAACACCTAATCTATCTCCTGAGGCACATATAAATAGGATAACGACAGCAGCGTACTCTACACTGGCAAAAGTTAGAACATCATTCAGAAACCTAAGTAAGGAGGCATTTAGGACGCTTTACACTGCCTACGTGAGGCCAGTCTTAGAGTATGCCGCCTCATCATGGAGACCCCATCTGAAGAAGCATATAATGAAACTGGAAAAGGTTCAGAGGTTTGCAACGAGACTCGTCCCAGAGCTACGAGGGATGGGGTATGAGGAGCGCCTGAGGGAACTGTGCCTTACGACACTAGAAAGAAGAAGGGAGAAGGGGGACATGATAGGAACGTATATGATACTCAGAGGGATTGACAGAGTGGACATAGACGAAATGTTCACACGGAATAGTAACAGAACGAGGGGACATGGATGGAAGCTTGAAACTCAGATGAGTCACAGAGATGTTAGGAAGTTTTCTTTTAGCGTGAGAATAGAGGGAAAATGGAATGCACTTCAGGAACAGGTTGTGGAAGCAAATACTATTCATAATTTTAAAACCAGGTATGATAGGGAAATGGGACAGGAGTCATTGCTGTAAACAACCGATGCTCGAAAGGTGGGATCCAAGAGTCAATGCTCGATCGTGCAGACACAACTAGGTGAGTACAACTAGGTGAGTACACACATACACACACACACACACACACACACACACACACACACACACAGGCACACACGCACACACGCACACACACACACACACACACACACACACACACACACACACACACACACACACACACACACACACACACACACACACACACACACACACACACACACACACACACACACACACACACACACACACACACACATACACACACACAATTTCTAATTTAAAGTTTCTTTCTAAAGATAATTTCATAAGTTTCTGACCAAAGAGCCAGAGCTCAACCCCCGCAAACACAACTAGGTGAGTACACACACACACACACACCCTGTCTGTGTTCTGACCCTGTCACCCATTCCCATCATGTCCCCCCTCCCACCTTTCCCCACCTGTCCCCCCTCCCCCTTCATCCCATTCCCTCCCAATCCCGCCTGCCCCCTCACCCCATATCCTCCATGTCCCCCCTATCTCCTTATCCCACACCCTACCTGTCCCCCCTTCCTTTAACCCCCACCCCCCACCCCAAAATCCTCTGAGACCCTGCAAACCACCTCACAGATCCTCTCACCCAGGGAACAGCTTCCCACACCAGCAGAATGCTTGCCAAGAAAGGGACAAGAAAATGAACAGAAGAAAGTGAGCTTCAAGGCAATGTACACTAACATAGATGGGATTACAAATAAAACAAGTGAACTCGGAGAATGAGCACTAGAAGAAAACCCAGACATAATAGCACTCACAGAAACAAAGCTAACGAAAACCATAACAAACGCAGTGTTTCCACAGGGCTACTATGTAGTGAGGAAAGAGAGAGAAGGGAGAGGAGGAGGTGGTGTAGCTTTGCTACTAAGACAAGGTTGGAGTTTCGAAGAGATGGCAATTCAGAACTGTGAAGGTTTCAGTGACTACATATCAGGCACCATAGCAACTGGAGGACAGAAAATTATAGTTGTAGTCATATATAACCCGCCACCTAATGACAGAAGACCCAGACAGGAATATGATAGAAACAACTTGGCCACCATCAATATAATAGAGAGAGCAGCTTCTGTGGCTAGCAGGAACGGATCCAGACTACTAATCATGGAAGACTTCAACCATGGGAAGATAGATCGGGGGAACAGAGACCCACATGGAGGCCCAGACACATGGAGAGCTAAGCTGCTGGACGTGGCAACAAGAAACTTTCTACGTCAACACGTCAAGGGACTGACAAGAATGAGAGGAGGGGATGAACCAGCTTTGCTTGATCTGATATTTACCCTAAATTAGTCGGATATATGGGAAGTTAAGTTGGAAGCCCCCTTGGGAATGAGTGATCATAGTATTTTGAGCTTTGAGTACCTGGTTGAGCTAGGAATTATCACCCCCAAAAATGTACTGGGAAACAAAGGCTGGCGTACCGAAAGGGAAATTATGAGGAGATGAATAAATTCCTATGGGATATACATTGGGACACAGAACTCGGAACCAAGTCCGTACAAGACATGATGGACTATGTCACCCAAAAATGCCAGGAGGCTGTAAGCAGGTTTGTCCCAACCCGAGAGGAAAAAACAGAGAAGCAAAGGAAGAATCCGTGGTTTAATAGGGAATGTATGAAAGTAAAGGAGCTGAACAAAAGGGCGTGGAGGAACTTCCGTAATAACAGAACACCAGAAAGTAGAGAGAGATACCAGAGAACCAGGAACGAGTATGTTAGTGTGAGAAGAGCAGCTGAGAAAAGGTATGAAAATGATATAGCTAATAAAGCCAAGACCGAACCAAAGCTACTAGACAGTCACATCAGGAGGAAGACAACAGTGAAGGAACAGGAGATGAAACTTAGGGTGGGAGAGGACAGGTACACAGAAAATGACAAAGAGGTGTGTGAAGAACTATCAAAGGTTCCAGGAGGTCTTTACAATTAAACAGGGAGATGTCACGGCGCTAGGAGAGGTGGCAGCAAACCAGGTGACCTTGGAAAGGTTCGGAATTACAATAGATGAGGTCAAGGAGCACCTATTGGAGCTGGATGTGAATAAAACTTTTGGGCCGGACGGAATCTCACCATGGGAATAGAAAGAGTGTGCAGGAGCACTTTGCTTGCCACTCTCCATAGTGTATAGCAGGTCACGGGAAACGGGAGACCTACCAGAAATATGGAAGACTGCTAATGTAGTACCAATATTTAAAAAGGGTGAGAGACAAGAGGCACTGAACTACAGGCCAGTGTCCTTAACTTGTATACCATGCAAGGTGATGGAGAAGATTGTGAGAAAAAACCTAGTAACACATCTGGAGAGAAGAGACTTCGTGACAACCCATCAACATGGGTTCAGGGAGGGTAAAGCTTGCCTTACAGGCTTGATAGAATTCTACGATCAGGTGACAAAGAATAAGCAAGAAAGAGAAGGATGGGCGGACTCCATTTTTTTGGACTGTCGGAAAGCCTTTGACACACTACCCCATAAAAGGCTGATGCATAAGCTGGAGAAACAGGCAGGAGTAACTGGTAGGGCGCTCCAGTGGATGAGGGAGTACCTAAGCAATAGGAAGCAGAGAGTTACAGTGAGGGGTGAGACCTCTGAATGGCGTGAAGTCACTAGTGGAGTCCCACAGGGCTCTGTACGTGGACCTATCCTGTTTCTGATATACGTAAACGATCTCCCAGAGGGTATAGACTTATTCCTCTCAATGTTTGCGGACGACGTCAAAATTATCAGAAGGATTAAGACAGAGCAGGACAGCTTGAGGCTTCAAGAAGACCTCGACAAGCTGCAGGAATGGTCGAACAAAAGGCTATTAGAGTTTAACCCAAGCATATGTAATGTAATGAAGATAGGGGTAGGAAGCAGGAGACCAGATACAAGGTATCATTTGGGAGATGAAATACTTCAAGAGTCAGAGAGAGAGAAAGACCTGGGGGTTGATATCACGCCAGACCTGTCCCCTGAAGCTCATATCAAGAGGATAACATCAGCAGCATATGCTAGGTTGACTAACATAAGAACGGCCTTTAGAAACTTGTGTAAGGAATCTTTCAGAACATTATATACCACATATGTCAGACCAATCCTGGAGTATGCGGCTCCAGCATGGAGTCCATGTCTAGTGAAGTATAAAACTAAACTGGAAAAGGTTCAAAGGTTTGCCACCAGACTATTACCAGAGCTGAGAGGTATGAGCTACGAGGAGAGACTACGGGAATTAAACCTCACGTCGTTGGAAGACAGAAGAGTTAGGGGGGACATGATCACCACATTCAAGATTCTCAAGGGAATCGACAGGGTTGATAAAGACAGGCTATTTAACATAAGGGGTACACGCAAGAAAGAGAGGGCTGGGCGGACTGCATTTTCTTGGATTCTCGGAAAGCCTTTGATACAGTACCGCATAAGAGGCTGGTACATAAGCTGGAGAGACAGGCAGGTGTAGCTGGTAAGGTGCTCCAGTGGATAAGGGAGTATCTAAGCAATAGGAAGCAGAGAGTTACGGTGAGGGGTGAGACCTCCGATTGGCGTGAAGTCACCAGTGGAGTCCCACAGGGCTCTGTACTCGGTCCTATCTTGTTTCTGATATATGTAAATGATCTCCCGGAGGGTATCGATTCATTTCTCTCAATGTTTGCGGACGATGCTAAAATTATGAGAAGGATTAAAACAGAAGAGGACTGTTTGAGGCTTCAAGAAGGCCTAGACAAGCTGAAGGAATGGTCGAACAAATGGTTGCTAGAGTTTAACCAAACCAAATGTAATGTAATGATGATAGGTGTAGGGAGCAGGAGGCCAGATACAAGGTATCATCTGGGAGAGGAAATTCTTCAGGAGTCAGAGAAGGAAAAAGACTTGGGGGTTGATATCACGCCAGACCTGTCTCCTGCAGCACATATCAAGCGGATAACATCAGCGGCATATGCCAGGCTGGCCAACATACGAACGTCATTCAGAAACTTGTGTAAAGAATCATTCAGAACTTTGTATACCACATATGTCAGGCCAATCCTGGAGTATGCAGCCCCAGCATGGAGTCCATATCTAGTCAAGGATAAGACTAAACTGGAAAAGGTTCAAAGGTTTGCCACCAGACTAGTCCCCGAGCTGAGAGGTATGAGCTACGAGGAGAGACTACGGGAATTAAACCTCACTTCGCTGGAAGACAGAAGAGTTAGGGGGGACATGATCACCACATTCAAGATTCTGAAGGGGATTGATAGGGTAGATAAAGACAGTCTATTTAACACAAGGGGAACACGCACAAGGGGACACAGGTGGAAACTGAGTGCCCAAATGAGCCACAGAGATATTAGAAAGAACTTTTTTAGTGTCAGAGTGGTTGACAAATGGAATGCATTAGGGGGTGATGTGGTGGAGGCTGACTCCATACACAGTTTCAAGTGTAGATATGACAGAGCCCGATAGGCTCAGGAATCTGTACACCTGTTGATTGACGGTTGAGAGGCGGGACCAAAGAGCCAGAGCTCAACCCCCGCAAGCACAACTAGATGAGTACAACTAGGTGAGTACACACACACACACACACACACACACACACACACACACACACACACACACACACACACACACACACACACACACACACACACACACACACACACACACGCACACACACACGCACGCACGCACGCACGCACGCACGCACGCACGCACGCACACACACACACACACACACACACACACACACACACACACACACACACACACACACACACACACACACACACACACACACACACACATCGCAAATGACATCGCAAGCAAGGCAAAGACTCAGCCTAAATTGTTGCATAGCCACATTAGGAGAAAAACAACAGTAAAGGAACAGGTTATGAGATTAAGGATAGGGGCGGAAGGATTCACTACAAATGACAAGGAAGTGTGTGAGGAATTGAATAAGAAATTCCAGGAGGTCTTCACCTTAGAACAAGGAGAAATTCCAGAGGTAAGTGAGGGAATAGCTAACCAGGAACCACTGGAAGAGTTTGAGATTACCAGTGGGGAAGTAAGGAAGTGTTTACTAGAGTTGGACGTGACGAAGGCTATAGGCCCAGATGGAATCTCCCCTTGGGTTCTAAAGGAAGGAGCAAGAGAACTGAGCCTACCACTCTCCATAGTGTATAACAAATCACTGGCAACAGGGGAACTGCCAGATATTTGGAAAGCAGCTAACGTAGTCCCGATATACAAGAAAGGGGATAGACAGGAGGCACTGAACTACAGGCCAGTGTCCCTAACCTGCATACCATGCAAGCTGATGGAGAAGATTGTGCGAAAAAAACTAGTGGAGCATCTGGAGCGAAGGAACTTTGTAACACAGCATCAACATGGGTTCAGGGATGGCAGGTCCTGCCTCACAGGGTTACTTGAATTCTACGACCAGGCAACAAAAATAAGGCAAGAAAGAGAAGGGTGGGCAGACTGCATATTTTTGGATTGTCAGAAAGCCTTTGATACAGTGCCACACAAGAGGCTAGTGCGAAAGTTGGAGATGCAGGCTGGAGTGAGAGGGAAGGTACTCCGGTGGATAGAGGAATACCTAAGCAACAGGAGACAACGAGTCTGTGTGAGGGGTGAAGTCTCAGATTGGCGAGACGTCACAAGTGGAGTCCCGCAGGGGTCAGTCCTCGGACCTATACTGTTTCTGGTATATGTAAATGATCTCCCAGAGGGTATAGATTCGTTCCTCTCAATGTTTGCCGACGATGCAAAAATTATGAGGAGGATTGAAACAGAGGATGATAGTAGGAGGCTACAAGATGACCTGGATAGACTGAGTGAATGGTCCAACAAATGGCTGTTGAAGTTCAACCCGAGTAAATGCAAAGTAATGAAACTAGGCAGTGGAAACAGGAGGCCAGGCACAGGATACAGAATAGGAGATGAAGTACTTAATGAAACAGACAGAGAGAAAGATCTAGGAGTTGATATCACACCAAACCTGTCTCCTGAAGCCCACATAAAGAGAATAACGTCTGCGGCATATGCGAGGCTGGCTAACATCAGAACGGCGTTCAGGAACCTGTGTAAGGAATCATTCAGAATCTTGTACACCACATATGTAAGACCAATCCTGGAGTATGCGGCCCCAGCATGGAGCCCGTACCTTGTCAAGCACAAGACGAAGCTGGAAAAAGTCCAAAGGTATGCTACTAGACTAGTCCCAGAACTAAGAGGCATGAGTTATGAGGAAAGGCTGCGGGAAATGCACCTCACGACACTGGAAGACAGAAGAGTAAGGGGAGACATGATCACAACCTACAAAATCCTCAGGGGAATCGACCGGGTAAACAAGGACGAACTTTTCAACACTGGTGGGACGCGAACAAGGGGACACAGGTGGAAGCTGAGTACCCAAATGAGCCACAGAGACGTTAGAAAGAACTTTTTCAGTGTCAGAGTAGTTAGCAAATGGAATGCATTAGGAAGTGATGTGGTGGAGGCTGACTCCATTCACAGTTTCAAATGTAGATATGATAGAGCCCAATAGGCTCAGGAATCTGTACACCAGTTGATTGACGGTTGAGAGGCGGGACCAAAGAGCCAGAGCTCAACCCCCGCAAGCACAATTAGGTGAATTAGGTGAGTACACACACACACACACACACACACACACACACACACACATATAAGAATCAACGAGCAACACAGAAGAGCCACATCTTTAACCCAACGCTTTATGAAGATACAAAACTTTGCATCCCAAACAGTCATATTTAAGCAAATCACCGCCACAACTGTCTTTAGCGTCCTGGGAATGGTGCTGGCGCCAGGGGCTCCTGGCAGGCCACTTACACTAGAGTAGCCAGGCCTTTAAGGGGCAGCCGAGCAAGTAGAGAAGCAGAAACAGTTTGATGGAAGCGCTGCAGGAAATTTAGCATCCACAAATGAAGGGCGGAACTCGAGGAGGAGGAGGAGGAGGAAGAGGAGGAGGAGGAGGAGGAAGAGGCGCAGCAGCAGCAGCAGTAGCAGCAGCAGTAGAAGTAACAGCAGCAGCAGTAGAAGTAAAAGCAGTAGTAGAAGTAGCAACAGCAGCAGTAGCAGCAGTAAAAGAAGCAGCAGCAGCAGCAGTAGAAGTAGCAGCAGCAGAAGTAGCAGCAGCAGAAGTAGCAGCAGCAGCAGCAACAACAGCAGCAACAGCAGCAGCAGTAGAAGTTCAGCAGCAGCAGTACCAGTAGAAGTAGCAGCAGCTGTAGAATAGCAGCAGCAGCAGCAGCAGCAGTAGAAGTAGCAGCAGCAGCAGCAGTAGAAGTACCAGCAGCAGCAGTAGAAGTAACTGCAGCAGCAGCAGCAGTAGAAGTTACTGCAGCAGCAGCAACAGCGGCAGTAGAAGGAGCAGCAGCAGTAGCAGCAGCAGCAGTAGAAGTACCAGCAGCAGCAGCAGTAGAAGTACCAGCAGCAGCAGTAGAAGTAACTGCAGCAGCAGCAGCAGCAGTAGCAGCAGCAGCAGTAGAAGTAACTGCAGCAGCAGCAGCAGCAGCAGCAGCAGCAGCAGTAGCAGCAGCAGCAGCTGTAGAAGTACCAGCAGCAGCAGTAAAAGTAACAGCAGCAGCAGCAGCAGCAGCAGCAGCAGCAGTAGCAGCAGCAGCAGTAGAAGTACCAGCAGCAGCAGTAGCAGCAGCAACAGTAGAAGTACCAGCAGCAGCAGCAGTAGAAGTACCAGCAGCAGCAGCAGTAGCAGCAGCAGCAGTAGAAGTACCAGCAGCAGCAGCAGTAGAAGTACCAGCAGCAGCAGCAGCAGTAGCAGCAGCAGCAGTAGAAGTAACTGCAGCAGCAGCAGCAGCAGCAGCAGCAGTACCAGCAGCAGCAGCAGTAGAAGTACCAGCAGCAGCAGTAGAAGTACCAGCAGCAGCAGCAGTAGAAGTACCAGCAGCAGCAGTAGAAGTAACAGCAGCAGCAGCAGCAGCAGCAGCAGCAGTAGAAGTACCAGCAGCAGCAGTAGAAGTAACAGCAGCAGCAGCAGCAGCAGCAGTAGCAGCAGCAGCAGCAGTAGAAGTAGCAGCAGCAGTAGTAGTAGCAGCAGCAGCAGCAGCAGCAGCAGCAGCTGTAATTGCAAAAGCAACTACTATTGAGTGTAGGGACATGCGCTGCGTATATTTATGCATACGCAGTACAGGGGTGAGAGATATGCGGAGGCGTCGACCGGTGGTGAATGTGTGTATGGGTAAGTGTGCAGCTTCCTCTTACATACCAGCGTATGTATGAAGCACAGTAATACATAGTCACTCACATGTATGTATTATAATACATATACCTCATTATAATACATATACCTCATTATAATACATATATCTCATTATAATACACATATCTCATTATAATACATAACCTCATTATAATACATATACCTCATTATAATACATATATCTCATTATAATACATAACCTCATTATAATACATATACTTCATTATAATACATATATCTCATTATAATACATAATCTCATTATAATACATATACTTCATTATAATATATATACCTCATATAATACACATTCCTCATTTCACAAACATTTGATATTTGTGTTTCTATTCGTTTGTCTGTCTTTCTTGGTCTCTGCTTCATTATCTGTGTAAAATGATCACCACGTTCAAAATTCTCAAAGGAATCGATAGGGTAGATAAAGACAGGCTATTTAACACAAGGGGCACACGCACTAGGGGACACAGGTGGAAACTGAGTGCCCAAAAGAGCCTCAGAGATGTTAGAAATAACTTTTTTTGTGTCAGAGTGGTTGATAAATGGGATGCATTAGGAAGTGATGTGGTGGTTATCTTCAGGTTATCTTGAGATGATTTCGGGGCTTTTTAGTGTCCCCGCGGCCCGGTCCTCGACCAGGCCTCCACCCCCAGGAAGCAGCCCGTGACAGCTGACTAACACCCAGGTACCTATTTTACTGCTAGGTAACAGGGGCATAGGGTGAAAGAAACTCTGCCCATTGTTTCTCGCCGGCGCCTGGGACCGAACCCAGGACCACAGGATCACAAGTCCAGTGTGCTGTCCGCTCGGCCGACCGGCTCCCCAGGCATAGGCATACTCCGTACACAGTTTCAAGTGTAGATATGATAGAGCCCAATAGGCTCAGGAACCTGTACACCTATTAGGCTTCTAAACTGTACAATCAACCTGTTGATTGACCGTTGAGAGGAGGGACCAAAGAGCCAGAGCTCAACCCTCCGCCAGCTAAATTAGGTGAGTACAATTAGGTGAGAACACACATACACAAGCTAGAGATGCAGGCCGGAGTGAAAGGGAAGGTACTCCATTGGATAAGGGAGACTCCATTGGTCTCAGATTGGCGAGACGTCACCAGTTCCCGCAGGGTTCAGTCCTTGGACCCATACTGTTTCTTGTATATGTAAAGGAACTTGCAGATGATATAGAATCATTCCTCTCATTGTTTGCAGATGGTGCAAAATTTATGATCTGGATTACGACGGAAGAAGACAGTATGAGACTCACAAGATGACCTAGACAGACTGAATGAATGGTCCAACAAATGGCTCCTAAAGTTCAACCCGAGTAAATGTAAGGTAATGAAGCTAGGAAGTAGAAACAGGAGGCCAGACACAGGATACAGAATGGGAGATGAAGTCCTTCATGAAACGGACAGAGAGAGAGGGATCTAGGAGTTGATATCACATCAAACCTGTCTCCTGAAGCCCACATCAAGAGAATAATATCTACGGAGTATGCGAGGCTGGCTAACATCAGAACTGCTATCAGGAACCTGTGTAAGGAATGATTCAGAACCTTGTATACCACTATGTAAGACCAAACCTGGCGTATGCGGCCCCAGCATGGAGCCCGTTCCATGTCAAGCAAAAGGCGAAGCTTGAAAAAGTTCTGAGGTATGCCACTAGACTAGTTCCAGACCTAAGAGGCATGAGTTACGAAGAAAGGCTGCGGGAAATGCACCTTTCGACACTAGAAGACAGAAGAGTAAGGGGAGACATGATCACTACCTACGAAATTCTCAGAGGAATTGACAGGGTAGATAAGGATAAACTGTTTAATACGGGTGGTACGCGAACAAAGGGACACAGGTGGAAACTGAGTACCCAAATGAGCCACAATGACGTTAGAAAAAACTTTTTCAGTGTCAGAGTAATTAACTGATGGAATGCATTAGGCAGTGATGCGGAGGAGGCTGACTCCATACACAGTTTCAAATGCAGATATGATAGAGCCCAATAGGCTCAGGAACCTGTACATCAGTTGATTCACAGTTGAGAGGCGGGACCAAAGACCCAGAGCTCAACCCTCGTCAGCAGAATTAGGTCAGTACAATTAGGTGAGTACACACCGACGTCGAGGAAGAAACAAATGGTGTGAATTTTTTTCAACCCGATGTCCCTGTTTACCTAGCTGTAAATAGGTCCCTAGGAGTCTGACAGCTGCTACGGGTTGGTTCCTGGGAGTGTGTACTCACCTATTTGTATTCACCTATTTGTGTCTGCAGGGTCGAGCACTGACTCTTGGATCCCGCCTTGCGATCATCGGATGTTTACAGCAATGACTCCAGTCCTATTTCCCTATCATACCTAGTTTTAAAATTATGAATAGTATTTGCTTCCACAACCTATTCCTTAAGTGCATTCCATTTTTCCACTACTCTCACGTTATTTTATACATTCCTATCATGTCCCCCCCCTCTCCCTTCTTTTTTTCTAGTGTCGTAAAGTACAGTTCCTTCAGGCGCTCCTCATACCCCATCCCTCGTAACTCTGGGACGAGTCTCTTTGCAAACCTCTGAACCTTTTCCAGTTTCCTTATATGCTTCCTCAGATGTGGACTCCATGATGAGGCGGCATACTCTAAGACTGGCTTCACGTAGGCAGTGTAAAGCGCCCTAAATGCCTCCTTACTTAGGTTTCTGAATGAGGTTCTAACCAGTGAATTAAGAGTCCGCTGCTGTCATTATACTATTTATATGTGCCTCAGGAGATAGATTAGGTGTTACGTCCACGCCCAGGTCTCTCTCTCGCGTCGTCACAGGTAGGCAGTTGCCCTTCATTATGCACTGTCCCTTTGGTCTCCTATCACCTAGTCCCATTTCAATAACTTTACATTTGCTCGTGTTGAACTATAGATGGTCAATAGGCATTTCTCTGACCATCTCTGCAACCCATTCAGGTCCTCTTGGAGAATCCTGCAATCCTCATCTGTCACA
The DNA here is from genome assembly GCF_040958095.1 of Procambarus clarkii. Classification (NCBI taxonomy): domain Eukaryota; kingdom Metazoa; phylum Arthropoda; class Malacostraca; order Decapoda; family Cambaridae; genus Procambarus; species Procambarus clarkii. Next base: position 42,974,880 of record NC_091185.1, on the reverse strand, counting down.
ACATATATCATCAACTTTGCGTCATCCGCGAACATCGACATGTAGGACTCTACTCCTGTAAACATGTCGTTAACATATGTTAGAAATAGAATTGGTCCCAGCACCCATCCTTGAGGTACTCCACTCGTTACTGTTCGCCAGTCTGGCTTCTCGCCTCTTACCTCTTTAGCTCCTTCCTGTTTGGTAGTTCCTTATTCATGCTAAGGCCTTTCCTCCCACCCCCGCCTGTCTCTCGAGTTTTAACAGCAGTCTCATGTGCGGTACT